>NC_045428.1:609737838-609797301 GCF_902635505.1 Sarcophilus harrisii
AAAAGCTTTATCAATGTAATGAATGTGGAAAGCCTTTCATATGTAGTGATAGACTTCATAACCATCAGAGAATCCACACTGAAGAGAAGCCTTATGAATGTAGTGAATATGAAAAGGTTTTCATACCCAGTTAGAATCTCCATGAAGATCAGAAAGTCCAGATTGGGGAAAAGCCTTATGAATGTAAAAATTCTTTCACACAGTGTTCCAATCTCACTGTCCATTGGAGAATCCACAGTGGAGAGAAGTCTTATGAGTGTATTGACTGAGGAAAAATTTCAAACACAAGAGTTTCATAGAACATCATAGAATCCACACTGAAGAGAAACCTTATGAGTGTAATGAATGTGGGAAGTCTTAGATGAAGTTCTAGTCTTATTAGACTTTTGTTAGAAAAAAGTTAAACAAGTTTTTGTTAAACCCCAGAGAATTCACATTGGGCAAAAACCTTAGAATGTTATCAGTGTGGAAAGAGTTTCAGATGTAACTCTAAACTTGTTCTATATCAGAGAATCCACACTGGAGAAAACCCTATGAATGTAATGAATGTGGAAAGGCTTTCAACAGAGCTCCAATCTTTTTTTTTTTTTTTGAAATGTCAAAGTATTTTATTATTATAAAGTATATACAGAGTAGCTTTAATGTGATGCTTCACTGGAGTCTAAAGATGATTCTGGGTTAGTGAAAGTTACACAATTGATACATAAGCAAGACCCATAAACACTAGAAAGTCTTCAAAGATTCAACCATGTCTCACATGCCTTGATTACAAAATCCAGTCTGGTGAATTAAAAATTTCAGTCACCAAGTAATGATGATTTTGGTCCAAGAAATTCATTTTTAAAAATTTACAAAAGTGTTGATAGTTTACAGCATCTGTTGACAAAAGGGTGAGAACATTGATTAAATATCAGGTTCAAAAGCAATGTATTAATTCTGTATATAGGAGTGCCTTATCTCATTGAATAATTTGTTTTTTTTTTCCATTTTTTAAAATTTATTTAATAGCCTTTTATTTACAGGTTATATGCATGGGTAAGTTTACAGCATTAACAATTGCCAAACCTCTTGTTCCAATTTTTCACCTCTTACCCCCACCCCTCCCTAAATGGCAGGATGACCAGTAGATGTTAAATATATTAAAATATAAATTAGATACACAATAAGTATACATGACCAAAACGTTATTTTGCTGTACAAAAAGAATCAGACTCTGAAATATTGTACAATTAGCTTGTGAAGGAGATCAAAATGCAGGTGGGCATAAATATAGGGATTGGGAGTTCAATGTAATGGTTTTTAGTCATCTCCCAGAGTTCTTTCTCTGGCGTAGCTGGTTTAGTTCATTACTGCTCCACTGGAAATGATTTGGTTGATCTGTTGCTGAGGATGGCCAGGTCCATCAGAACTGGTCATCATATAGTATTGTTGTTGAAGTATATAATGATCTCCTGGTCCTGCAGAGCTCCAATCTTGCTAAACATCAGAGAATCCACACTGGAGAGAAGCCTTATGAATGTCATCAATGTGGAAAGGCTTTCACATATTGCTCCAATCTTCATGAACATCAAAAAATCAACACTGGAGAGAAACCTTATGAATGTAACATGTGGAAAGATTTTCCCATACCACTCCAGTCTTAGTAAACATCAGAGAATGCACTCTGGAAAGAAGGCTTATGAGTATAATCAATGTGGAAAGGTTTTCACAAAGCACCTCTACCTTGATTTACATCAGAGAAGCCTTATGAATGTAATGAATGTGGAATGCCTTTCACACAGTGGTCTGGGCTGGGTAGACATCAGAAAATCTATGTGGGATAAATCTCATAAATGGGGAAACCTTCAGGCAAAGCTCGAATTTTATTTCACAATGGTCTTTAGAGAAAAACTTTTGAGTGTCTGGAATATGGTAAAATTTTTAATACACATTAATCCCTGATTAGAAATGAGATGTTCCATATTAGAAGAAAAACCTCATGTGGTAAATCATTCAGGCTTACTTCATCCCCTAATTGCCATCCCAAAAGTCTTAGAAGATCGAAATCATGTACAAAGGCTTAAAGATAGAGAACAGCTTGTTAGTCAACAGGGATTTTTTGCTTGGGAAGAAATCCCCCATGTACTTGCCTTGGGAAGAATTTTACACTCGATTTATATCTTAGTTTACATCTGAGGATACATAGTGAAGAGAAGACTTACAAATATGCTGAATGAAGACCTGCCTTTAACCGGAACATAAAGGTCACTAGACATCACAATATCCACACTGGAAAGAAATAGTACAAGAATTATGTTTGCAGAAAGGCTTTCATCGAGATGTCATACTTTGTATAGAAATTTGAATGCAGATAAAATTTATGAATATAATAAATGAAGGAAGGCCTCTTTCTACAGCACAGATCTTATTGGACATTGCAATTTTATACTGTTTATAAAGTTCTGAAAATGAATTGAGTTTTCTCTGAAATCCCAAGATTTCTTTTTTTTTTTTTTTTTTTTATTTAATAGCCTTTTATTTACAGGTTATATGCATGGTAATCTTTACAGCATTGACAATTGCCAAACCTCTTGTTCCAATTTTTCCTCCTTCCTCCACCCTCCCCCAGATGGCAGGATGACCAGTAGATTTTAAATATATTAAAATATACATTAGATACACAATAAGTATACATGCCAAGCCCTTATTTTACTATACAAAAGAATCGGATTCTGAAATATTGTACAATTAGCCTGTGAAGAAATCCAAAATGCAGGTGGGCAAAATATAGGGATTGGGAATTCAATGCAATGGTTTTTAGTTATCTCCCAGAGTTCTTTCTCGGAGTGTAGTTGGTTCAGTTCATTACTGCTCCATTGGAACTGATTTGGTTGATCTCATTGCTGAGGATGGCCAGGTCCATCAGAACTGGTCATCATATAGTATTGTTATTGAGGTATATAATGATCTCTTGGCCCCGCTTCTTTTCACTCAGCATCAGTTCGTGTAAGTCTCTCTAGGCCTTTCTGAAATCATCTTATTGGTCATTTCTTACAGAACAATAATATTCCATAATATTCATATACCACAATTTATTCAGCCATTCTCCAATTGATGGGTATCCACTCAGTTTCCAGTTTCTAGCCACTACAAACAGGGCTGCCACAAACATTCTGTCACATACAGGTCCCTTTCCTTCTTTATGATCTCTTTGGGATAATCCCAAGATTCCTTATAATTCCTGTATAATGTTCCATGGTATAAGTTCAGTCATTTTACTCAGTTTCTTCCAATTTTTGTTCTGTTGGATATTTATTTTGTAATGATAATTTTAGATTGGTGGATGCAACAGATAAGAAGGTTTTTTCTGAATGTGCAGGATCCAAGTTCTCTATGTGACTTTGGGTAAGCCATTTAACCTATTCCTATTTGAGTTTCTGCATCTGTACAAACTTTTTCAGGTTAAAATGCACTAAAATTTTTCTTTAATAAAGGACCATGGAAATACATTAAAAAGTAATTGGAGATTAAACACCTGAATCTTAATGAGTTGGTTACAGAACAAATATAAAATCATGACAATAAGACAATATACCAAAACCTTTGGAATACAGCAAAAGACATGGTCAGAGCATATTTTATATGACTAACTTCTTACATCAGTAGAATTAAGAAAATGGAAACCAATGAGTTGAGTATATAAAAGAACTGAAAAAGAGAAGGAAAATCTCCAATTAAATACTAAATTTGAAATTCTAAAAGTTAAAGATGAGATTAATAAAACTCAGTAAATAGCAAATGCATTAATAAACTTGGTTTTATGAAAAAATGATAAAATAGACAATCAGCATATTTAATAAGAGATGGAAGTCAAATATCTAGTGGTAAAAATACAAGAAGATCTGGGGTTAATATTCAGAAGATAATGAGGTTAAAAACAAGCCATTCCTGTCCCAAAGAGTAACATCCAAAGTATACAACAAGCCCAAAAGGAGTTCCTGGAAGATCATAAAAAGAAATTTAAAAATCAAGTAAGAGATCAAGGAAATATTAGTGGAGCAGAAATAAAAGCAATCCAAGAAATTATGGAAGAGGTTTTAAAAAAAATCCTTGAAACTTTTATCAACTTCAATATTGCAGAAATAGTCAGGATTTCACAAATCCAGTGGTTTCTACTCTAAAAGATCATAGGTTTGGTTACATTAAATTTCAAAGAACAAAAGAACTCGAGTTGCATCCTGAACAATTTACTCAGAAATCTGGAATAGCATATGGAATGAGGGAAAAAGCAGACTTTTGAGAAACTGAAAAGCTTTTATGTATTTGTAAGAAATAGACCAGGACTCATTGGAAAATTTAATAGAAAAGATCCAGAAAAAGGAAAACTTTAAAGATTAATTGCAAGACATACATTGAGACCAATTATTTACTTGTATGTGAGAAAATGTTACCAACATAACTAGACAAGTGTAGATTCGGATTGAATTGTGTATGATGATGGGCTAGGAAAAGGCAAAAGGAAACAATTATAAAAATTGAGCAAGAGGAAGAAGGAAGTGAGAAAGCAGGTGGGGGTGGAGAGCTGGTAATATAGTAACCTTCATCTCTGAATTGTAAAGAAAACAATGTATACATCTGGATAGAACTCTTGAGTCTATCAGGGGCCTAAGTCAGAAGGCAGAACCACCATGTTTCTAATCAGGATCCAGGAACAAGGCAGAACTCCTGGGTCCTTATGGGCAAGGTTTGAAATTGGGAAAATGTGAATCAATGATAAATCCAGGAGAGTTTCTCCTACTTCGATCAAATATGGACAACTATGTACTTATTGGCCAAAGTTGAATTTCCTGGGTAGTTGAATGTAGGACCCTCAGCCAATGAGGATGATGGTCAGTGGTGGAGGGATGTTTACTTTAGGGACTATTTAAAGTGTAAAACCAAAAGGTACCTCCACCTTAAATTCAATATGTATAAACATATTTATACAATTCTCTTGCTGCACAAGAGAAATCAGATTTTAAAAAAGAAAGTAAATGAGTAAGAAGTCAAAATGCTAGCAAACATTAACAAAAAGAGGGAGAATGTTATGCTGTGTTCCACATTCAGTTCCTACAATTCTCTCTGGGTGTAGATGGCTCTCTTCATCACGAGAACATTGGAATTGGCATCAACCATCTCATTGTGGGAAATTTACCAGAATTGATTGTCATATAATATTGATATTGTCGTGTATAATAATCTCCTGGTTCTACTCATTTCACTTAGCATTGGTTGATGTGAATCTCTCAGGCCTTTCTAAAATCATCCAGAATGGGGTCATTCTGATCCAAGTATGCTGAATGTTTATTTCTATAGCTCCTAATCAAATACCGATAGTCAGATTTAAAGTGATGTGCTTGTGATGTGGTGCTAGTGAAGAGATGTGAGAAGTGGGGTGGGAATCCCTCTGGTTGGCTCAGGGCCCGTGTGAAAGAATTCACAAACCCCAAAATCTGAGGCCAAAGGAATTTTATTGCACTGAGAAGCCTGCTTTCCTAGGAAGACAGACTTCTCAGAAGGTAAAAGGTCCTAGTAGGGAAAAACCAAGGTTAACACTGAGAAGAGAATATCTCACAGTGGGCAAAAATCCTGGCAGGCCAACTTTACTAAGAGAGGTTCTTGTAAAACATAATCCTGTTTCAGAACTTCTGCAAAGATTTAGGGTTCAGAGTTGTTTTTATTGGCAGTCTCAGACTGGGGCTTCTATTGAATGAGATTCCTTCAATGTTGTCAATGCCCCCAGGCCTAGATTTCCAGGTGAAAAGAGATTACTTATCTTAGAGTTTCAAGGCACTCAGGCTGAGATCTCCAATTGAATAAAATCACTTAACTGGGAGTTTGAGTTATTGGGAGTGGTCCCAGGCTAATCTTCAATTCAACAGAGGGTGAGACCACATCTTTGGACAGATCTCCAACTGAATAAGACCCTTAACTGCCCTCAAGGGTGGGTCTCTGTCAGAAGAAAGTTTCAGAGTTCACCCCCATCATTTGGACAGTTCAGGGTTCACCCCATCACTTGTAGAGGCTCAAATATCCCTATTATTGGAATGGAAGAAAAGTCTGACTTTAAGTGAGCCCTTATTCCAATTTAGATTAGGAGAAAATCTAATCAATCTGGATTCACAGTGGAAAGAATTCCTATTTTCCCAAAGTTGATTTGATTGTCACCACCTCAAGTATAGGACCCACTACTTTCTGTTAGGCTGATGCCCAAGTTTTATCTAAGCACCCTTTCTGCTCTGAAGTGTTAGGAGTGAACCTCAGAGCTGTGAAAGAGGGAGGGTGGTGGTGGAGGCTTGGGTGGCAGAGGACATCTCAGAGATGAAGAGCCTGGTGGGTGGTGATCCACGTGGAAAATGAGCACTTGGGGTGGAGTTAGAAACCTGGGAGGAGTCCAGGGCAGAAGTTGAGCCATTCCAGTGGTCAAGACATTGTACAAAATGGAGGCCTGGATTTGGGGAGGGTCTGAGATCCTGGTCCTGTGAGGGATTAAAGGAAACAGCCCTTTTGGGAAGTCTCAGGGGCTGAGGAATGTGGGAAGTTTTGGCCCAGGAGAAATTCCAAGACTGAACTGACTGGAAACTGGAACTTTTGGAGCTGAGACCTCTCTGCCTTCTGCAAGCCAGCTCTCTAGGTGCAGGTCCCAGGTAGGTCCACCAACCTCTTTCCTCCTTCCCACCTCTGAACTTTTGCTAGTTGTCTTTCTCTTTGCCAGTTTTGGGGGTGAGTGGTCATCTGACCTTAACCGTCTCAGGAAATATGCTGCTCTACCAGACTTGGCTATTGAACAATCCCTCCACAACCACCTACGTCGCTGTTTTTCACACCCAAAACATGTTCTGACTTTTGGAGGTTACCATCCTGGGATTTATCATTGATTCATTTTTTCCCAATTTCAGACCTTGCCCACAAGGACCCAGGAGTCCCACCTTGTTCCTGGATCCTAATTAGAAACATGATGGTTCTGCCTTCTAACTTAGGCCCCTGATAGATTCAAAAGTTCTGCCTGCCCTGAGGACCCACTCTGGATGTGGGCACTAAAACTCTAGCTGGCTCTCCCTCTCTCCCTCTTATCCCCCAGGCTCTTGGGCTACTGCCCTATCAGGTTCAGGCTCCCTGTGTCCAGGTTGCTTTTAGGGTCTACCAGATGGTTCCAGGCAACCTCTCCAGCTGCTAGGTAGACCTCAGGGCACAGTCATGCTGCTTTCCCAGGCTCTGTCCCCAAGAGCCTTCTGTCATTCAGTGTCCCTGATCTTCCTGTCAGGAGCTGAGTCAGAACATCTTTCTCCCAAACCATATCTGGCTCTCCTTTCCCAGGCCTCCAGCTTCCCTGGCCCCTCTTTATTTAGAGCTCTCAAGCTTTCCTCCCCACACTCTCCTTACACTAGACAGCTGGATCCCAGGCTTCCCCAGCTTACTCTGCTGCTTCCATCTAGAGCCATCCTTCCAATTTCAACATTTCTTAGCCTTCCTTCTTCCTGGTTCAAGCAGTCTGTGCTGAGTCAGGAAGATGGGAAGGCAGAGTGCCAATGGGAGGGAAAGCTCTGACACTCAAACCAGGGGGATCCCAAAGGCTTCAGTGCCTCCTGGGTCTCTGTGACTGGATGAGAGGGGAGTAATTTTCCTGTTCAGATAACTTTTATTTCTAAGTATGCCACAGTTCCCTTTTAGTGTCCTGCCTCAATTTCCCTAAAGTATCCTGCCTGTTTCCCTGAATTGTTTTGCCTCAGTTTCACTGCTTGCCACCCTCCTTTTCTGCATTAGAACTGAGATGATTAGGGCAGTGGAGATCTGACATTCCAGAAGATAAGACTCCAGATGTCCTATCTCAGATACCTAATTGGCATTGTTTATACCTCTAAATCCAGACTTCCTGGCTCTAAACTGGACACCTCTTTAACTCCCAGTTTGCAAGAATTTATGGTCCTATCTCCCAACCTGTCAGAACTGTGTTGATGGTCCCTGCATGGAGATTCCCCCTCCTTTGGGACTCACCCCCTGCCTTTGTTTAGCTACCTGAGCTAGGAGCTATAAATAGGTCATTGAGAACTCACATTTGCTGCTGGCTGCTTTGGACATCAGCCCTGGGGGCATCATGCCCCCAGCACAGTCTCTCCCTCTCAGAAATCCAAATAAAATATTAAAAACTCTCTAATCTCTATCTTGCCTCAGTTTCTCTGGCATTACACCTGCTGCCTATAGTGTTCTTTTGATCCTGCTCATTTCACTCTTCATTTAAAGTCTTTTCTGTCTTTCTAACACCACTGAGCTCACTTCTCACAGACCAGAGACTCCATTACAATCAAACATCAGAAACTTGGTCAGGGATTTCCTGATTGATGGGGATCAGTGCAATTTCATTAAAAAAAATTTAAACATTTTTCTTTTAAAATGGCAAACATCCCATCAAACAACTGAATGTCCTTCCATCTTGTTTTTACTCACCATTACTTTTTAAAGTTCCCTTTTCCCCTATTCCTGTGACTTTATCTTCTCTCCCACTCTCCCGGTCCCAGTCCTATCCAGCTAGAAGTCCTTGCTCCACCCCATCCCTGTTTTCTCACCTCTATATGTTCAGAAGGCTCCTACATCCTTCCATGTATGCATTGTTTTTTCTACAATTCAGAGAGGAAGGTTACAGTGTTACCAGCTCTCCACCCCCCCAGCCCCCACCTGCTTTCTCAGTTCTAGTTCTTCCTCTTGCCCAATTTTTATAACTCTTTCCTTTTGCCCTTCTCTATCCCATTATACACAATTCAATCCCAACCTTTGAAACTACCTACAGTTATACTGAGAACATTTTCACATATATAAGTAAATAATTATCCTTAATGAGTGCCTAGGAATTAGTCCTTAAGGTTTTCTTTTTTTCTGGATCTTTTATATTAAATTTTCCATTGAGTTCTGGTCTTTTTATTACAAATACATGAAAGTTGCTCAGTTTGTCAAATGTGTATTTTCCCCTAATTCCATATTCCAGATTATTGGGTAAATTATTCAAGATGCCATTTCAATTCTTTTGTTCTTTGAAATTTAATGTAACCAAAAACCATGTTCTTTTAGAATAGAAACTGCTGGGTTTTATGAAATCCTGACTATTTCTGCAGTATTGAAGTCTGTCTTACTTTCTTGTTGGATTGCAATATTTTCTCCTTAACCTGGGAATTTTGAAACTTTGCTAGGATGTTCTTGTAAGTTTTCCTCCTTTGATCTCTTTCATTCAGTGAGCATTAGATTTTTTTCTCTTTCCACTTCTTTACCCTTGTTCTAGAAGTCAGGGCAATTTTCTTTCATAATTTCTTGTAATATTGTATCCAGAATTTTTTTAAAATAATCACTTTTAGGTAGTTTAACAATTGTTATATTGTATCTCCTTGTTCTGCGTTATGGGCCAGAATTTGATACAAGGTGCTAATTCACTGGAATTGATAGAAACAATGTTTATGTACTTAAGTTCACATTTTTAAGAGTTGACACATTAGTTCACCCATTAGCATTGGAGATTCACAAATCAGGACTGAGTTGGGAGATTCACAGGTTCAGTGGAGGAGATTCACAAGTCACAGCTCCCACAATCCCATTCTCGGAGGAGGAGTCAACCTTTGAGTTCACACCTTTAAGAGATTATATATAAGAACTTCTTGGAGCCTCAGCCAGGGGTGAGTTGGGGAGATTGAGAAGCCAGAGACTGCAGTGAGGCAGAAGGAAGGATTTGGAAAAAGAGAGGCTGAAGCTGGAAAAGGCAAAGGACTGGCAACGGGAGCTCTTGGAACCAAGGAGAGAGATAGGTCTCTAAGAAAGCTAACTGGGCTATTTTGGAATAGACAATAAAGGATCTGCACTTTTAACAGCTGGGTGCATTTAAGGTGATTATTACACTGAACTGAAACTAAGGCTACCTCCAAAAGCCCCCAAAAGAAATCTGCTCCCAGAGAATGATCATATTTGAGAAAAGAAGAACACTACAGTTTTGTTCTCCAGTTTTTCTACTGAGATGTTTCAGAAGAGAATCTGAAACATTTTCTAGTTTAATTATTATTATTATTATTATTATTAGTGTCTCATAAGGTCACTTGATTCCTCTGGTTCAATTCTATTTTTCAAGGATTTTTTTTTTTTACCTCTTTCAAATTGATTAACTTTTCCTAATTTCTTGGATTGCTTTCATTCCTCCCCTCCCCCCTCTATATTTCCTTGATCTCTTATTTGATTTTTGAATTTCTTTTTATGTTCTTCCAGGGGCTCCTTTTGAACTTGTTGTTTACCTCTGATGTTATTCTTTAAGACAGGAATGGCTTGTTTTTAACCTAACTCTTTGAATATTAACCCAGATCTTGTATAGCAAAGTAGCTATTGTCAGGTTCTTTGTTTGTTTCCTTTCTTCACTCATCCTGAATTTTAATGTGATTTGATTTGATTTATTTTTACATACATGTTTATAAAAATAAATTTATATTTATTTTTAACAGCTTATAACAGTGATCATTATTATAATCAAGTTTGATTTCTGAGTTTTGAGTAATGCTGCATTTACCCTCAGCTCCTCCTTACTCTTATGTTCTGAATTCTGTCCAGGGGCTCAATCTCGGCAACAGTTCTCACCTAAGTCACATGTAGGGTCCTTCAACTGCTGCCCTGGAAATGTTTTTGCTCTCTAAAATGCTGCATTTTCCTAGGAAGTGCTCATTAGTCCTTGTCCACAGCCCAGCAGAACGTCTGGCCAGCACTGGTAACCTGGATCAGGAGCCTTCAATTTTGCCCTATTCAGTTTTTATGAGGTGAAAATTCTTGAGGAAATGTTTTGCATCATTGTACCTATATAACTATTGTAAATCGCTTATCATCTTAAGGTGAGAGGAAGTGAAAAGGGGAGGGAGAGAACTTGGAACTGAAAAAAGAATTTAAAGTGTTAAAAATTGCCTTTACTTGTAATTGGGAAATAAAATACTCTTCAATATAAAATATTGAGGTCAATCAACCTCAACCCTCTCTGTTCCAAATTGTCATTTAGACATATAGAACTAGTTCTCTAATTTGAAATGTCTTACAATTACCATGTAAGACTGAACTCATATTCTTTTCCTTCTCCTTTCCCTCTTCCTGTTAAGGTCCCCACTACTTTCTCGGTCTCTCAGGCTCACATCCTAGATGTCCTCCTTGAATTCTGTTTCTTATCCTCACTTACATCATGTCAACCCTGCAACATCTCTGCCATCCATCTTCTCTACACTGATGTTTCAACCTTGCTGTAGCTCCTTGTCACCTCACCCTTGGAGTACGGCAGCAGCCTGCTTGTGGGTTGATCCGATTCCAGGCTGTCTGACGCCAATGCAGCCTTCATTTAGCCAACAAGGTGATTTTTCTGAAGATCCGATTTTCCCGGACTCAGTAAACACCAGGGATTGTCTACCAAACTGCAAATGTGAACTCTTTCTATTCTTCACTGATTATGAGCAGGGTTCTTACACCTTAGTTCTTTGGGATCTCATGACAATGGCTTCCTTGCTATTCCAGGAAGATGATACCCTATTTCTCACCTTCAAGACATTTCTCTGGCTATTCTCTGTAATGTGCTCTCCCTCATCTGTGCCTCCTAGTTACCTTCATTTTCCAACTGAAAGCTTTCTTTCTACAGGAAACCTTTAACTGTGGGGCAGAAGACCTTCAACTTCAACAAATCAGAGGCATCTTGATGTAGAAAACAAAGAAGTTTTAATTTGCAAGACCTTGGGAGATTTGAGCATCTCCCCAGCCACCTAAGGTGGTCTGGCAGTGAAGAGAGGTAAGAGACAGTCAGCAGCAAAGATTACATAAGGATCAGGGCTAAAATTCCCTATAAATTGGACCTTTGCCCTGATTAGTCAGCAGAAATGACCTCACATTCCAAATCCTAAATGAGGAAAAACTTCTAACCAATCACATCTTTACGATTATTAAATTGCCTTATATGAATTTTAATGCCAATTAGCCCTAACTTAGTCCCTCAAGAAAAGGATTATATGATCCCATTCTTTTGCAAAACTGGTGATTTCTGGAGAAAGAAACTTGGGCCTGGGGTATAGCCAATCTTCACTCATTTTTAGAACAGTGTCTCCACCTTGTGAGACAGCTTTCACAGTTCATTTCGTCCATAAGCACTCTAGCTTCCACCGTTTCTCACTTTTCAATGATATCTTATTCATCTTACCTGTAGTTTGTTTACAAGTTATTTTTTTGCTTGTTGTTTCTCCCATTATTTTGTGAGCTTGTTGTGGGCAGAGATGGTTATTTATCTTTTTGGAAAACCCCTGTCATTCAGGATCTGACAAAGAGGAGGGATTTAATAAGTGTTTATTGTTGGACTGATTGATTTAGCCTTACAGTTTAGGCTTGTTATTTTCCTCATTCTCTCAAATAGAGAAACTGAGGCAGACAGATAAATCATTAATTTTAAAATTATACAACCCAAAGTAACAATTAAGAAAATTCTCTGTGGAAAGAACTGTTCAAAACATTTAAAATAATAGCCATAATAATAGTTACAATATATAAAACACTTATTATGTTTATATTTAGCAAACGGAGACAAATGGAGGTTAAGTGATTTGCACACCATCACAACTGGAAAGTGTATAAAGTCAGATTTGAACTCTAGCCCTAGCTCTCTATACCCACTGCAATGCCAACTATATTTTTATATAATTGAAAAGCTGTGAAAATGTGTCCGGAAAAGCATATGAGATATAAAATGGGAGGAATCAAGTAGGGTTTTAAAGATAAATGTAAGTTTACTAGCATATTATGCCCTATTTGTTAATTTTAATTTTTTTGTCAAAATGGAAAAAAAAAATTGCTATTTACATTCAGTCTGAGCCAGTCCCAGCCCAAATGAAGACTAAATGTTGGCTAGTCAATGTGAAATACTTACATATGTAATGAAGATGGCTGGGCCTTAAATCAGAATTTGTTGGCCCCTTTAGAAAATTCACCCTGGAAAGAAATATTATCAATGAGATAAATTATCTTAATTTCTTGCTTAACATTTTAGATTTCAAACTGCAGCAAAAACACACAAACAGTGTGAGGTCTTTGTTTAATTCAAATCTTATTAGATACAAGATTCATCCTGGTGAAAAGCCTCATAAATGTAATGAATGTGTGGAGAGCTGGCCTGGAGGCAGGTTTTGGAAATGAAGTACCTGTTTAAGTTATCACTTTCTCAGTGAGGATACAGTTTGCAAACTGGAAGTTCTCCTGGGCAGGAGATCTCCACTTGTGGCACAATAGGTACATGGGAAGGAAGGGGAAGGCAAGTTACAATAGAATCCCAGAGTTTGTATTTCCAATGGAAGTCTCAATACAACAGTTCTTGGATTATTTCAAATCTTGAGGTTGTGACCAGCCCTCTCCAAAGCACAGAGTTCTGTGATAAGAACAGCTTTCCCAGTTTTCCATTTGGTTCAATTATTGTACATAAGTACAATAGAACATAAGAATACACATTATCAGAGTGTTTGACCATTTTAAGCTGCATTATGAGTCCTGCCTCCTAACCCAGAAAAGGCAACTTTGAGAAATCTAAATTATTCGTGTATATATGGAATATAATATAAAATATTCATTACAAATACAATATAAAACCAAATAACCTGAAAATCATAATGTTTTCACTGGGAAGGCTTCTAGAAAGTGTTCATTTTTCTGAATCTAGGAAATTTCTGTGGTCCATGATGTTTTGTTCTAGAAAAGGACCACAGATAAAAGGGAGATTTCTTGATTTGTGTTTGAATGGGACATAAGGGAGGCAGTGCTCTGCCGAGTCCAGTGGCAAGATAAAAGTCCTGAATCCTTCCTCCAACAAAACATCAGGTGATGGAAGCCTGGAGGAGGAGGAGCTCATGGGAGATAAGATGAACAGCTTGGTGGAGAAGTGGCCAGGTGAAATAAGAGTCCTAGGGTGGAGTTTGGAAGGGAGGAGTCTAGGCTGGAGAAGAGCCATTCCAATAGCCATTGGCCATGTGATGATGGGCAGGGCTAGGGGAGGGGAGGGGAGGCAAACAGTACTCAGAGGTCATCACCCTGAATGAGTTTGGGAGAGAGGTCCCACCTTCTTGGTTTCAAGGGTTGGGCTGCTTGGGGCTTTTGAGACTCAGAGGACTTTACAGGAGTACATCAATGGGAAGCAGGAAGTCTTGGAACTGAGATCTCTGGGCATTCTCTTGGATCTGCCATTTTCTACTTGCTGCAAAACATCTCTGCTGGGGAAAGACCCAGGTAGGTGTGAGCCAGGGCTCCTCACAAGTTCTGCCTTCTGCTGGCTGCTCTTGCACAAGCATTCACACTTCTTATCTGCTCTGATGGCCAGTGGCCTCCCCTTCTGTCAATACAACTTCCTTCCAGGTCTGGCTACTTGATGAATTCTTGACCCCTACCTCTTTTTCAGATTCCCAAACACTTCACAAATATCCAGTGTCTCTTTCCTCAAGCTTTCCCTCGGGTCATATTTGCTCAAAGATCAGACTTTACCTATAGTAACCCAGGAGACCCACTTTCAGGCTCCCCTTCTGGACCCGGGTGTCCTAGCTCTGCCTCCAGCTCCTGTTTACTGTATTGATTGTGAGCCCTAAATGCCTTTCTGCCCCCAGGAACCCTCCTTGGTTGAAGGAACTGAAGCTGTTTCCTGGGCCAACTTCTCTGGACCCACAGATCTTGGGTTCCTTCCCAGGCATGTGACTCACTATTTCCACATTCCCTTTCAGGATTCTAAGCCTAAAATCTACTCAAGTCTTAGGAACCTTCCCCCATCTTCCAATTAGATTTCAGGACGCAGCCATCCCTTTTTTCCTGTTTCAACTACCCACTTGAATCACTTCTGGACACTTAAATTTATTCTTTTTTTTTTTTTTTTTTTTTAACAATGTTTCCTAGCTCCCTGCCCCCTCCCTCACCACAGGTTCTAGCAGCTGAACCCCAGACTGGATTGTCTCCCAGCCTTAGTCATCCTCTTGTCTTTCCCTGGGGGCTCCATCTCAGAGCCCTTATTACATCCTTACTTTATCCCTCAGTCAGTTTATTTAGTAGGCAATATGTCTGTTGGGGAGAAGGGATGCTGGAAAGACCCAGTATCACTGGCAAGGAGATTTTTGACTCTGGGGACATTGGGGTTCTACACACTTTCATCCCATCTGGGGAGCCAAATCTCTTATGTCTCTTGGGTCTGTAGAACGTGGGAGAGAGGAAGGGAGTCAGAAGAACAGGAGTAAGAGAAGGTGAGCCCATCTTCAATTTTATACTATTCCATCACAGTCATCTTATTCCCTATCTTGTAAACACTGCCTGCCCCTGTGGCCAATAGCCCTGGGGACTTTTCCCTCCGGGACTTGTTTTTGACTGGGTAAAAGAGAACATCGTCGACTTCATTTCTTTCCAGGCTTTAATCCCTCTCTGGTGTTGCCTCCTTCAGACTGAGAGTTTAGCTTAAGGTCAAGGTCTTCACTGCTTCAGGGCCATCTTCAGTCATCCTGATCTTTATCTGGCCACTGGAGCCAGGTGGCTCTGGACAAGGAAGGGAGGCTGGTGAGTTTGCACCTCCCCACCCTGTTTTCCCCTGATTCCATTCAACTAACTAACTTCCTGGTTTTGGCTTCCCCTTCCAAATGTCTGGGTCCTCTTAGAGAACAAAGGCCAAACAACAAGCCAGTAGAAATTTAGTTCTTAATTTGAGTTACAAGTATTAGCTCATGCAGGGACATAAACAGTTTAGTCTTGTTAACTTAGTTATTTCTTTTTCTTTCCTCTTTACTTTTTTATGCTACTCTTGAATCTTTAATTTGAAAATTGGAATTCTCTGTTCTGCTTGGGCCTTTTCATCAAGAATGTCTAAAATTCCCCTTTTCATTAAGTGTTTTCTTTTGTGAAAGATGAGGTTTAGTTTTGTTGTGTAGTTTTGTTATTTTTTGGCTGTAATCCATGTTCCTTTGCCTTCTGGAATATCATATTGCAATCCTGACTGTGCCTGAACAATATTTCTAATTGCTTCTGGCTGCTTCCAAATTCATTTCAGCCAATTCTTTTAAAGGAGTTGTTTGCTTTAGTGGATTTTTGTGCTTTCATTAAACCAAACTGGTGACTCTTTTTTTTTTTTCATGATTCTCTAGTTCCACTCTCATTTCTTTTCCTAATTTTTATTGTACTTCTCTTACTGGATTTAAAAAATCCTTTTGGAGCTCCTTCAGGAGGACTTTTGGACCTGTGACCAATTTCTCTTTGAGATTTCACTTTGGAGAATTTTGATTTTGTCTTCTTGCAAATTTGCCTTTTGAACTTCCTTCAACCACAATAATTTTCTATTGTCAGAGCTTTTTATTTTGTTGTGGCTTTTCTCATTTCCCAGAGCAGCGGACACTGTCCCACGTTTTTGCTCTGGGGCCAGATGCTTGGCTACTGACTTCTTGCTTCAAAGACAGGACTTCTGGGGCTGGCTCCTTGTCAGTTGTGCCAAGTGGTCTGGAACTGGCTGTTCACCTGCTGTGCCAGGGACCTCTGGACCTCGGTTGTTGATCTTTGTTGGGACTATTTTCCCCAAGTGAGATAAATCTTTTTGCAAGTTTTCTAAGACTGGAAAATTGTTTCTCCCCATTGTTTGGTAAGTTCTGTCACTCCAGAACCATTTTTTGCAGAGACAATTGAGGTCAAGTGACTTGCCCAGGGTCCTACAGCAAGGAAGCCTTAAGTGTCTGAGGCCAGATTTGAACTCAGGTCCTCCTGACTTTAGGGCTGGTGCTCTATGAAATATGCCTATGAAATAACTTTCCATTAAGATTCTGGAGTGATGGGTAGCTAGGTGGCACAGTGGATACCACAAAAATCCATTATATATTTCATAAGTAACCAAAGAGTTCAGGGAATATCCTGGCTTTTCTCTCCCATCTTGATTTTACCATTTTCATTTTCCAACCTGTCCCTCCTTTCAGCCTCCGTCCCCTTGTTGGTTGGGGTCTCTGCCCTAAGGTCTAGTAACTTCCCTGGAAACTCACTCTCTGTAATTTCCTGCAGCTATCCCCTGTCCAGGAAAAGAAGGGAAACACATTTGATTCATTGTAATCATCCTCCAGCAATAGCCTGCAAAGGACCAAGGCCTGGACCAAGGAGAGAGCCTGCAGCCAGAAAGAATGGCTTTTGAGGCCAAAACCCCCAACCCAGGTGGTGTATTCTGCTACAGATGTGGCAACATCAGCCCAAGGGGCCATTTCCACAGATCTGGAGGATGGTCTGTGAGTCTGGCCATCTCTTATCTGTGGATCCTTTACAAAAATGGGCAGGAAAGTGAATGCAGTAAGAATAACACTGCCCTCCTCTCTGCTAGGTTTTGGACTGATTCCTTATCCCTTTGGCATCTTGAGCACTAACCTCCTTCCCCAGTTGCTGCCCCAAGATGTTTGCTTAAATTTCCCCTCAATATGGTCACTGACAAGGGTGACCACTTCACTCATTAATGTCGGTCCTGTAGGTATCATGTCTTTACTTTAGTCCAGCATCAATTCTCCACTATACTCATACTGACAATCACACACCTTCTAGCTTCTCTCGTTGTCCTGTAGCCAAAGTCCCTCCTGTAGCCACTGGAAACCCTTGGCCCTGAGTATTCTCTGGAGCGGGACCCTGCTTCCCCAACTCTTGTCCTTTCTCTGGCTGGTAGCAGAGCAGAAATTGTCCTCCTGCTGTTACTCAGCTCCAACTGCCTCAGGGCACACAGATCTTCCCAAATCTCTCTGAATCCCTTCTCTTTACCATTTTTTTTTTTTTTTTGGTTCTCCTGATTTCAGGCCCAGTGCCCTATCCACTGTGCCATTTAGCAGCCCTTTTTAGTGTATATTAACTTAAATACAAAATAATAGAAGAAAAAAAGTCAGGTAACCAGCAGAACCTACAGAAGATTTGATATAAAACAAAGCAGTATATTAAATGCTACACATGGTTCAGGAGCTGTCCAGCCTTTCTTTGTTCCTGGTAGGTTTTCTTTTATTCCATTTTGTTATGGGCCAGAACTTGAAACAAGGTACTAAGTGGAACTCAGGAGACAATGGTTAAGTCTAGTTTATCATTGATTTAATCCTACAACAAATAATACTTTCCTAGTGATATAATGATTGGTGTATACTCAGTGTGGAGCTTATAGACTAGAAGTCTCCGCCACGGAGATTTAGAGATTCAGGGACAAGTGCACTAGAAGCTCTCTGAGGCTGAGACAGATTCATTCCATCGTCCATCTTTGTGGTGGCTGGAGACTGAAGCACAAACCTTTGGATTCGGGAGATTCAAAAGCCAGAGAAGGAGACATGAGCTCAAGCTCTTGAAACCAAGGAGAGAGATAGGCCTCTAAAAAAACTAACCAGGTCTCAGGAAAGGAGATAAGACTTGGAAAGAGTAATAAAGGATTTGGATTTTAATACCTGGCTGAACTTGTGGTGATTAATGAACTGAAAGGAAGGCTGCCTCCAGAGACCTCACGAAAACCTCAACAAAGAACATTACATTTTAGAGAGAATATTACACCATTTTATTTTCTTTATCTCCTGAGACCCTCCATGCCCCCTAAGCTACAATTAAGTACTTCTAGAATAACTCCATTAGAGTCATCTCATCACAAGCCTTTACCATTGCTTGGGCGAAAGCAACAGACATTTAGAAAAGGAAGAGGCTCTGTGCAAATATAGAGGAGATTCAAAGAAGGAAAAATCACTCCCTACCCTCAAGAACCTTCCATTCTAACATGGAAGACAACATGTTGGCAGCTGTGTCCATACCAACTGTGAACAGTGTAGGTGGGAAGCCTTTGCATAATTCTGCTTCCAAGTGTTCTCATACAGGATGTGACCACTGGGCCAGATCCATTAAGAAGTGTATGATTCTGAAATCTGGAATGCAAAATCTTACAAAAATGAATGTTGAAAACTATCTGTACATGCATTTGGAAAAATAAAATACTGTTGCGAGAGAAGGATAGTGTTTCATCTGGATAAGACTTAATTTCTGGCCTTTGAAAAACTTTCTTCTCAGTGATCATGGAAATGTTTTAGCTCTACAGCATATAATACTTGCTAGCTTCACACAAACATTTCATGCCATTTTCTTAATATAGCACTGTTTTATTTCACCTCCACAAATCCTCCTCTCTCGTAGAACCCATAACTTTCCCGATTGCACAGTCAGTGCCATTTCCTAGTAAGACATTTCTCAATTTTATTCCAACACAAAATATAAAATGTGTTTCTCTGTATTCCATTGTTCTTTGGGGGACTTTTTCAGTGCTGGCTCTGAATCCTGTAAGGAGCTGTCACCTTTGGGCAGATCTCTCCTCCATGCTTCAGATCCCTTTTGGAAATTGAGGAGCATTGGATTAGGTCAGTTGTGAAGTGTGTTTCAACTCTTACATCCTCTGGGTTTTGGTGTTTTAGGAGTTGGTGACCTTCAAGGATGTAGCTGTGGACTTCAGCCCTGAGGAGTGGGGTCTGTTGAACCCGGATCAGAAAGAGCTGCACAAGGAGGTCATGCTGGAGAATGCTGCGAACTTGCTCTCCCTGGGTAAGCAGTACTTCCCTTGGAACTCTGGAACTGCCATCAAAACGAATGTCACCATCCCTTCCCTTGGGTGCAGAGTTTCAGGATTTTACCAGTTCTCAAAGGCCCAAGGGCTGCCTCCAGTCCCCTCTTGGGGGTCCTCCTGCTGCCTGATTCTCCTATGAGTGGTCTTTACATTTGTAGGATGGGAGCCAGCAGTTTTGTCTGCAAATCTTCTGAAAACTGATCCTGCCTCTTTTTACTGAACATGGGATAGGAGAAGGAATCCCCTTCCTCTTGGGGGAGGGAGGAGAACTATTTTGTCTTCACAATGTTCTTTTGGTAAATATATATATATATATATATATAAAACATATATATGTAACAAACTTTTACCTCACTGCCCTGGTGTAACTCATAATCACCAGCACAGCAAGTGGGCCCTTGTTCTTCCTTCCTACATCCCCAAAGGCCTGTACAGAAAGAGGAAAGAAAGGGAAGGGAGGAGCTGTTTCCATACATTTGCTGGCATCTTAAGCCTTGTGCTCAGAGCTTCCTTCATGCACATTATCACATTTGCTCCCCATCAAAACCCTTTGTTTTGGCGCCATCTTTATCCCCATTTTACAGGTGTGGAGTATGTATGCTGAAGCAAACAGATGAAATTACTTGCCCAGAGTCACACAGCCAGGACGTGTCTAAATCCAAATTTGAACTTGGGGCTTCCTGACTGCAGGCCCAGTGTTCCCTTCTCTGTGCTTCCAGCTGTCTCTAATGTCCAGAAAATGGAAGCAGTGGGATGAGGCCATCCTGCTAGGAAGAAGCCAGCAAAATCAGATCTTCTGATTCCAGGTTGCCTGCATGGCCTCCTTTCCCATCTGCCCTCTTTCCCTGGCAATAAACACCCTGAAAACCATCTTTGAGTTGCACTTGGAACCACCAGTGGGCCTCACACCCCAGCCCTGTTCCAATGAGGAATAAATGACAAGTTTCAAAGCTCACATTCACTATCCTCCCCTCCCCAGGACTTCCAGTTCCCAGAGAAGATTTCTTCTCCCATGTGGAGAGAGGAGGCCTGAGGAACTCCTGTCCTGGTGAGTGAGTTGCAAGCTGGGGTGTCGGCTGCTGTCCCGGAGGGTTCTTCATGTGATCGGCGTGGGGGTGGGAAAACTGGCTTGGAATCCCTTTTCAGATTTTTGTGTTAGTGAGATCCTGAGCACCTCACTGAGCCTCTGAACCTCAGTCTCTTCATCTGTAAAGTGAGGGGGTTGGACTTCATGGCCTTTCAGTTCCCTTCTAAGAAAGAATCTATGATCCTAATGGAAGTCTTTGTTGGAAATTTTGGGATGTCCAACTATCTATAACCAAGGAAAGAGGGCTCAAGCTGTCTAATATCACTTTTCTTGGGCCTTCGTTAAGCCAAAAAGCATTTATTTTTTAATTTTTGATATTTATTTAAAACTAAAAACAAAATTGAAAAAGACAGAAAAGAACAAATTTTTAAAATGTTTTATGTCCAGCAGAACATAAGGAACATTCAAAATCATAATAATAAATTTCCATAAACCATAAATGAAAGATATTGTATTCAGAACCATCCATTGCTTTTTGCTTCCTTGTAGGTTTTCTTTTGTTCTCTGCTGTGCCCTTTTTACTTTATTCTTTTTCCCTGTTTCATCCTCTGCCAACTCCCAAACTACAGTTAAGTACAGATCTATATGCGACAAGCAGCAACCTCTGAGGAAAGCCGGTCATAAGCTGGAATCAATCAGTTAGAAGACTGCCTTCTTGCCTCTTTCCCTCTCTTCCTACATTTTCTCTTTTCCCCCTCTCTTCTTCCTTCCTTGCCCACTTCCCTATTTCTTTTCTTCTTTCCTTCCTTTCCTCTGTTCACCTAGGAAATAATATACCCTTATCTACAGATGCTCTTAAAAGCATTCCCTCCCTCCCCCTCCCCCCCCTTTCTTCACCTCTGAACCATCCCTGGATAGATTTCTTACTTTTTTTTTCCTTAGGCAATCAGGGTTAAGTGACTGCCTAGGGACATACATCTAGGAAGTATTAAGTGTATGAGGCCAAATTTGAACTGGGATACTCAACTTCAGGTCTGGTGCTCTATCCATTGCTCCACCTAGTCTCCCCAATTCTTTTCATAAGGAACAAACCTTAAACCGAAATCAGTCTGATTCTCATTGACCACCCATAGGTCCCTTACTGAACCCCATTTTGTCTTTGTTTTGGTCCTGATTGACTGACACTGGGTGTATATAGCAGTCATTTCTCCTGGGTGGGAGAGGAGATTCTTTGCCTCCATTACTCTCTAGCCTTAATCATTAATGGGTACAGCTTGAGTCATAGGAGACCTGCTGGAGACCTTACCTTAAGAAGACCTTACCTCTCCCTGCATCCAGAGCATTTGCAGTAATCCTGATTTGTAGCTGGCTACTGGACGCAGATGGCTATAGGGGGAAAAGTGAGGCCGGTGACCTTGTGCAACCCTCGCTCACTTAAATTCAAGTCACTCACGTGTCATGGTATGACCTCCGTCATGCTTTGTCCTCTCTTAAAGGGGAGACTGACAAGATGGGGCCTGACTGCTTTTGTGATTTTCTCTGTCTCCATTCATCACTTTGTGAATGGAGTGGAGATCACTGCCTTACTCAGAAAGAATTCAGACCTAATTCATCCACTTTCTGCCTTGTCCTGGTCCTTTGGCCCATTCCTGGAGGATCATTGGTCTAATTTACATAACTGACAGCTTCCCTTAGGTTAGGGATATGGGAGGCCCTTGTTATTTTCACTATGGGATTTGTTCATTAGGTGAGAGAGAGCAGGAAAGAGACAGAAATGGAAACAGATTTGGCACCTCAGAGGGACCAGCATGAAAGCACCGAGATGGGGTTAGGCCATGTGATCAGCCCTGAGTAACGTCAACCAATCAGTAAACATCGATTAAGCGCCTGTTCTGTTCTATGCATTGCATTGAGCCCTGGGTATACAAAGAGAAGCTGTCAAGAAGTTTTAAATTCAGCATAAAAACTTGGAGATGGTTTGAGAATAAGCAACAATTTATGAAACTTATTCTTAGCTAATCCAGGCAAAGTACTTTTTTTTTTTAATGGAAATACATCATGTTCAACAGTCATATGTATATAAAGAGAGGGGGAGTGAAGTTTATGAAGGAAGGAAGAGTTCAGGTAGAGAGAATCAAAATCATAGTAAAGATAGTAGTTAATAGGCATATGGTGCCTACTGTGTGCCAAGATTTTTATAGGTATAATCTCATTTGATGCTCACAATAACCTGGGAAATGGGTACAATTATTATCTTCATTCTACAAGAAAACTGAGGCAAAGAAGCACATTCTGAGGGGTGAAGAGCTAGGTGGTGCCTGAGATTGAATTTGAAAGAAAGGATTGAAAGTAAAATGGAGAACATCTGTCTAGTTCAATGGATTGAGATGTCTCAGTTTCCAGGTTCCAGTTCTAATCTCTGCTTGCAGGGATTTAGATCAGGTTACTCCGCCATTCAGAGCTCATAGCCTGGTTTCTAAATGATGAGAACCTACACCTTGCCATTGAGTCAGGTTTGTTGTGGGAGTCCAATGTCACTGTATTATGTGTGGAACTCTGTGTTAATTAAATCACTGATTGAATCTGTCAATTTCAGTTAGAAAGCCTTTTGCCTGGAGAAAATAAAAGTCATTGATTTTATTATCAGCCAGCATTAGATGATATATTTATATATGAGTGTGTTTATTTTCTTTCAGATGCAGAGACACAGTTTGATAGGAAGGAGATGAGTGCAAACCTGAAAATGATCTCATGGAATGACCTTTTTCAATATCGTAAATACAGAGCTGTTTTTGCCAACCACAAAAGAAAGCACATTGGAGAGAAACATTGTGAATGGACTAAACACAAAAAAGCTTTAAGAAAGAGTTCCAGTGTTGCTAAAGATAAGAATACACATCCTCAAGAGAAAACATCTGAGTGTCATGAATGTGATGAAACTTTTCTTGAACTCTCTTTCCTTGCCAAGCATCAGAGAATCCATGCTGGAGAGAAACCTTATGAGTGTAAGAAACATGAAAAGACTGTGAAAGAGCAGTCTACTTCGGCTAAACATGAGAGAATTCACACAGAAAAACAGTCTTACAAATGTAATCAGTGTGGAAAGGATTTCCATTGTTATTCCAAATTTTCAAAACATCAGAGAACCCACAATATAGAGAAACCTTATGAATGTAATCAGTGTGGAAAGGTTTTCACACAGCTTTCTGGGCTTGCTATCCATTGCAGAATGCACACTGGAGAGAAAGCTTATGAATGTGGTGAATGTGGAAAGGCTTTCATATACAGCAAGAATTTTGTAAAACATCAAAGAATCCACACTGAAAAGAAACATTATAAATGTAAAGAATGTGGAAAGACTTTCACATATCGCTCCCATCTTGCTATGCATCAGAGAATCCACACTGGAGAAAAACCTTATGAGTGTAATGAATGTGGAAAAGCTTTCACAAAACGCTCCTACCTTGATGCACATCAGAGAATGCACAATGGAGAGAAACCTTATGAATGCAATCAATGTGGAAAGGCTTTCATACAGAGCTCCAATCTCCGTGAGCATCAGATAATCCACACTAAAGAGAAACCTTATGAATGTAAGGAATGTGGAATGGCTTTCATACAGCACTCCAAACTTGCTAGCCATCAGAGAATCCACAGCGGAGAGAAGCCTTATAAATGTAATGAATGTGGAAAGGCTTTCACTCAGAGGGCCAAACTTGCTTATCATATGAGAACCCACACTGGAGAGAAGCCATATGAATGTAAACAATGTGGAAAGGCTTTCTCATATTGCTCCGATCTTCGTGAACATCAGAGAACGCACACTGGAGAGAAGCCTTATGAATGTAAGCAATGTGGAAAGGCTTTCACACAGCGTTCTAGTCTTGCTGTCCATTGGAGAATCCACACTGGAGAGAAGCCTTATGAATGTAATGAATGTGGGAAAGCTTTCACACGGCGGTCTGATCTTGGTAGACATCAGAAAATCCACATGGGACAGAAATCTCATGAATGAGGAAACCTTCAGACAAAGCTCACATCTTGTTTAACAATAGATAGTGCACATTAGAGAAAAACTTTTGAGTGTCTGGATATATATATATATATATATATATATATATATATATATATATTAATCCCTAAGTAGACATGAGAGGTTCCATAGTAGAAGAAAAATCTCATTCATATAATCCATGTGGAAAATCTTTCAGGCTCACTTCATCCCCTAATTTCCACCAGAAAATCCATAGACGATTGAAATCATAGATAAAGGCATAAAAATTGAGGACAGAGCTTGTCAGTCAGCAGGGATTTTCTGCTTGGGAACAAATCTCCTCTGGACTTGGCACAGGAAGGTCTTTAGCCCAAGTTCATCTGAGTTTACATCTGAGGATACGGAGGGGAGAGAAGAATCACATTTACCTGGAAGATAAAGGTGACTAGACACCACAATATTCACAGTGTAAAAAAAAAAATTAGAAAAATTGTCTTTGTAGAAAGGTTTTCATGTGGATCTCATACTTTCTAAATAAATCTTGCTCCAGATTAAACTTATCAATATAATGATGACAGAAGCATCTTCCTACAGCATAAATTTCATTCAACATTGCAATTTTACAATGTGTATAAAGGTTTGAAAATAGATTGAGTTTGTAAATATGTAGAGAATTGACTCTAATTTATAAGAAATCAAGCCATTCTCCAATTGATAAATGGTCAAAAGATATGAACAGATAATTCTCAGATGAAGAAATTGAAACTATTTCCACTCATATGAAAGTGTTCCAAATCACTATTGATTAGAGAAATGCAAATTAAGACAATTCTGAGATACCCCTACACACCTGTCAGATTGGTTAAGATGACAGGAAAAAATAATGATGAATGTTGGAGAGGATGCAGAAAAATTGGGACATTGATGCGTTGTTGGTGGAGCTGTGAACAAATGCAACCATTTTGGAGATCAATCTGGAATTTTGCCCAAAAATTTATCAAACTATGCATACCCTTTGATCCAGCAGTGTTACTACTGGGCTTATACCCAAGGAGATACTAAAGAAGGAAAGGGACCAGTATGTCCCAAAATGTTTGTGGCAGCCCTGTTTGTAGTGGTCAGAAACTGGAAAATGAATGGATGCCCATAAATTGGAGAATGACTGAAAAAATTGTGGTATCTGCACATTATAGAATATTATTGTTGTATAAGAAATGACCAGCAGGTTGAATACAGAGAGGATTGGAGAAACTTACAGGAACTGATGTTAAGTGAACTGAGCAGAACCAGAAGATCACTATATTATACCTCAACAACGATGCTGTGTGAGGATGTATTCTGGTGGAAGTGGATTTCTTCGACAAAGAGAAGATCTAACTCAGTTTCAATTGATCAGTGATGAATAGAAGCAGCTACACCCAGAGAAGGAACACTGGGAAATTAGTGTAAACTGTTGGCATTTTTGTTTTTCTTCCCAGATTATTTTTACTTAGGATATACTGTCACATATTTAACATGTATAGGATTGCTTGCATCTGAGGGAGGGGGTGGAGGGAGGGAGGGAGGGGAAAAGTCAGAACAGAAGTGAATGCAAGGGATAATGCAGGAAAAAATTACCCAGGCATGGGTTCTGTCAATAAAAAGTTATAATTATTAAAAAAAAAAAAAGAAAATAGATTGAGTTTGTCTCTGAAATCCCAAGATTTCTTATTACTCCTGTATAATAGTCCATGGCATTCCTGTGGTATAACCTCAGCCATTTTGCTCACTTTGCTTGATGATATTAGGTGATAGAAAAAGTCATAGTCTAAATGTTTTTATTCTCCTGGATATTTATTTTTGTAATGATGTTTTTAGACTGGTGAACACAACAGATAAGGGGGCTTTTTTGAAGGGGCAAAACCAGATTTCTCTGATAATTACTGACTGTGTAACTTTGGGCAAATCACATAATCTATTCCTACCTGACTTTCTGCATCTGCACAAACTTTATCAGGTCAAAATGCAATAAAAATTTTCATTAATAAAGGACTATGTAAACAGATTAAAAAATAATTTGAGATTAAACAACTGAATCTTATCGAGTGGGTTAACGAATAAATTTAAACATAAGATCCTGACAATGAGACAATATTTCAAAACATTTGGAATAAAGCAAAAGCCATGCTCAGAGGATATTTTATATAACTAAATGCTTACATCAGTAGAATAAAGAAAAAGCAAACCAATGAATTGGATATATAAAAAAGTAGAAAAAAGAATGAATAAAATCTCTTAAACACTAAATTGGAAATCCTAAAAATTAAAGAAGAGATTAATAAAATTGAGTAAAAAACCAAATGCATTTATACAATCATGGTTTTTATGAAAATAAAAGATAAAATAGGCAAATCAGTAATATTTAATAAGAAAAGGAAACCAAATCCCTAGTGTTAAAAAGAGGAAAGATAATATATGACTAATGAAGCTGAAATTAAATCTAGTGTAAGGATTGTTTCAATACATAGCAAAAATGCAAAGAAAGCAAAGAGAAAATAATATATCTACACAGACCTGTTTTAGAAAAAAATTAGAAATTGAAGAGGGCATAAAAATAAGATAAGAGAAAAGCATTAGAAGAGATTCATATCCATCTTTTAAAAATCAAGTACAATATTAAATTATTTGGAACAGTAAGTAAAGAAAGGATCCTCTCAAACTCCTTTTATAAAGCAATATGTGATAATAATACTTCAAGAAGACAGAGAAACAAATCATTAGCTAAAATATTACAAACATACATTGTAACTTAAGTCAGATTTATACCAGGAGTGTAGGATTTTACTTAAAAAAAATTAACAATTGATTCTATCAATAATAAAAGTTTTAAAATCATGATTATATTAATACATGTGTAATGTTCTGATTAACTTTCTGGAGGTCTTGAGACCAGCCTTCATTTTAGCCAAAGCACCATGAGAATAACCAGGTATAAAGTCCAAAAGTCTTTAGTGTCTCCTTCACGGTCTGTCTCCTTGACTGGGCCCCAGATAGCTTTCTGGAGGCCCTTCAGATGGGCCTTGTTCTCAGTGGAGGAAGCAGGAGAGCCACCCCAAGATAGAATGTCTCTCTGAATCTGAGACCTTGAGCTCCTGCTTATACACTCTATTATAATTACATCATTACATTATACTGAGTATATACTGAGTCTCATTCTATCACTAGGGAACCATTATTTGTTGTTAAGATTAAATCAATCATACCGAACGAGAGAACTCACATGCTGAACTAGATAACCATTGTCTTATCAATTCCACCGAGTTAACACCTTGTAAGAATCCTTGTTTCAAGTATATTTCTCCAGAATTCTGGCCCATGACATCTCCAGCTTTCTTTTGTTTTCAGTCATAGGTGGTCATGTGCCCCCTGACTTCTCAGGGAGGTGAAAACCCCAAAAGGAGGTGATGACATCCTCCCTGAATTCTCAGAAAAGGGAGTGAAAACACCAAAAAAGGAGGTGACCAGGTCCATCCTGATGTCTCAGGAAGAGATGAAAAGGGAAATGGGGAGTCAAACCAGATTTTGTTAGCAGGAGATGAGTTCATTTGGTTTTTTTATTAAAGCTTTTTATTTATAAAACATATACATGGGTAGTTTTTCAACATTGACCTTGCAAAACTTTCTGTTCCAAATTTTTCTCTCCTTTCCCCTACCCCCATCCCTAGATAGCAGGTAATCCAATACATATTAAATATGTTAAAATATATAGTAAATCCAATATACGTATAGGTATTTATACAGTTATCTTGGTGCATGAGAAAAATCAGAAGATGACTTCATTTGCTAAGGCTACATGGCAAAATTACCAAATAATATGAATTCAGCTGATTGCCTGTCCTCACTTAGCAGTGAGGCAGCCTGTGACTTTCTAGACCTTGGTGGGGAAAGGGCTGGAGGACAAGCTGACACAAAACACAGGCCAGATGGGAGATATGAAGAGCAAATTCTGTTTATTCATCTGAAGATAAGGGTTTATATGTCTTATACTAAGGCAATAGTCAGTATGTTCTCCTGGGAACATTAGTCTTTTCTCATGGAACTATTAGCTATGAAATCACCCAGACAGTTTCCTCCCTTCCTTTCAATCTCCAAGGACATCCTTTTCCCTAGCGAAAGAACAAAGAGGTGGTGAGGGAACATCCTGAGTTCTCACAGTCATCAGACAGAGGACAAGCTACAGAGAAAATCTGAGCCAATTTTATCCTCTGCCTCCTCAGAGCTGTTCTTCAACCTCTCCCTGTTCTTGTGTGCTACCTTGAGATAATGAAGGGATGCTTGAAACTCATCTAAGGAGTGGCAATCATGTATTAGAAAACTGTAACAAAACATATGAAGGCAGAAAATGTAACAGCAAGCTTGATACATTATTAAAAGGATTGAGGTGGTTTCTCCAATTCAGCACTCTGACTGCAATATCATAAGAAGCAATACCGTCAATATGAGAATCAGTTACTTTATGTTGTATCTTAGAAAAATGACTAATTTCCCATGTAATATTTTCAGAATGCCAAGCACCCTGTAGCTTGTTCTATATTTGCTTAATTGGTAAATTGGTAGAGTTTGAATAAGGAGTTACCCAGAGAAAAGAATAATGATAATCACATTCCCAATTGAAGAGTTTCTAAGTTGTACATGCCTACTTATTGCTCTTACTGATTGTTCTAAAACATCCAATTCTTGTGGCATCACAGCGTCTACATCAATTTGATGTTGTAAAGCTGCAGACGTGAGAAAAGTCCAGTGTGACAGAGTTGACTCAGCAAAATGAAAAGGAGCCCAACCATTTCATCCCCTCTGTCCTTCATCTCACCCTTATTGTCAAACCTGAGGAGATGGCTATGCGCATTTGGTCAATCAGTGACTCTGTGTTGGCCCATGACCAACCTCATTGGTCCATGTAGATGTTTTGACAACTGTTCATCAGGCCAGCCTATGGGCCTGCTCATTAGTTTGGCAGGACAACTTGAAAAGTCTGTCAAGGTCTGCTCATTAGACTGTTTGTTATTAATGGAATTCTGTATTTTGTGTAGACCCTCCTGGAGAATTAAGAGCAAAGTCTACCCATCAATGAGGCGGTATTTTCATTTTGCTTCATCTGTATTGGTTGGGTATCAAGCACTTTAAACCAAGGCCTTGGAAAAAGGAACATCTCAGATCAGAAGGAAGATCTGAAGTACTATTCATTGAAGAGCCAGGTCCCTTCAACAAATGGTTATTGGCATGAGCTCTGTCCCAATGACTGTTCTTACCAAATTAGCCATTTGGGGCCCTAAAATTCAATAGGGGATAGAATGGAGGCTCACAGATCTACTGCCATCCTCTGGCCATATAAGAAAGTACACAATTTGTCTTTAGCCTTATGATTTATCACTCATGTTTGCCCTTTTAACTTTTCTTGAATCCTGTGTTTGAATGTCAAATTTTCAGTTTGGCACTGATTTTGCTTTATTTATTTACTTTTTTTTTTTTAACAAGGAAAGCTTAAAATCCTCTATTTCATTGAACATCCATATTTTACCCCATAGGATTAAATTTAATTTTGCAGCATCCATACTTTTGGTTTGTAATCCTAGGTCCTTTGTCTTCCAAGACATCATATTCCAAACTCTCTATTACTTTAGAGTAGTGACATGATGGATGATCATGACTGATCATGGATGACACTGACTGTGGCTTCATGTTACTTCAATATTTTTGTTTGTTTGTTTCTGCCAGCTTGCTGTATTTTCCCCTTAATCTGACTGTTCTGGATTTCAATTATAACATTCAATGTGTTTAGATTTTGAGGTTTAGTTCAGGAGGTGACCATGGATTCTTTCAATTTCTATTCAATCTTGTTCTAAAGTATTCGGGCAGTTTTCCTTTATAATTTATTGAAATAACAACTATTTTAAAAATTGTTCATGATGTTCTAGTTGTCAATGAGTCTTAATTTTTTGTCCTTGATCTATTTTCTACTTGTGCTTTTTCTCATGAGATATGCATCTTTTCCTTTTTGGGGGAGGATCTTTTAATTTCCTTTAATATCACTCATTATCTCACAGAATTATAAGTTTTCATTAGAACAATTTTTTGAAAGAGTCTGTTTCCCAAAAATATTGTCTATTCAAAAATACTGCAAATGTCTTGCATAGTTCACTTTTTTCATCTATCCCTTTGATTTTTGCAATTTTTGTTTTTTGCTAATTTTACCTATTTATCTAGCTATTAATGGATATATGTTCCATCTGCATTTTCCTTTTGAGTATTTCCTTGTAGATATTGTCTAGCCATTGTCTTCTGTGTTTGGGTTTTGAGCTTCCCTGTCCTCACAGCAGCTACTGTGGTGAGGATCTTTTTGTTTTGTTTTAAAATATATTTTTTTAATGGTCTTTCAAGGGCAGAGTTTTAGTATGCTACTTTTGAATAATTTCATGTGACAAATATATTACTATACTGACCATATTATTGAAATGCCTAATCTTAACAGATCAAAACCCTCCTTCAAGCCTTTCTTTCAAACCTACTTCAATTTTTCTCTTTCTATAAATCTCTCCAGCAGAGCACCAGCCCTGAAGTCAGGAAGACCTCAGTTCTCTGGTTTCAGACACTTAACTCTTCTGTGTGTGTCCCTGGGCAAGTCCCTTAAAAAAAAAAACAAACTAAATCTCTCCAATGACTTTGATTAAATATCTTCAAAACAGAATTTTCCTTCTTCTTCTTCTATATCTCATCTGTTCCTTCTCTTTCTTGTCCCAGACTATCTATAACCTTCCTCTTCATTCTCCTAATTTTTCCCTAACAGATGACCTCATTTATTATTTTCTAGATAACCCTAGCTGATTGTAATACTGTTGTCTTTGAGATTCTCAAGAGCTTACATGATCTTATTCAATTTCTAATTCCTTTCTAATGATTTATGTAGTTTTATATTTTCTAATTCATTTACAATGCCATCTCAGGGAAGTCTAGAGACTTAACCCCAACCTGCGTGGTGGGGCTAGAGACCCCTACTAAGAGAAGCCTGGCTAGAGACATCAGAGCAGGAGGATGCGGCTAGAGAGCCCTTGCAGGAAGGATATGGGCAGAGCCCGGAAAGATCTCCAGCCCAAGCAGGAGGGAGTGGGCAAGGGACTATCACTCCAAATCCAGGACCGGGTGGGGATTTCTTACGGCGGCTCTTTTCCCCCACTTGTCCCTCCCCAGCTTCCCTGCCCACCTTGTGCGACACCCGAGGTAGGGCGCTATTTGAACCCATCTTTTGAGATCCCCCCACCCCCCAAAAAATAACCTGACCACGATCAGTTCCTTTTGCGGGGGAGGTTTTTTCTTTAATTTCTCAAACTGTATATGGCCCATAAACAACTTGTAACTCAAAACAAATCAGTCCCCTTGGGCCCTTTTTCTTTTATCCCGGGGTAGGAAAGCCCCAAATCGGGGAGGCAGACACGATCACCCTCTGGCCGGCCTTTGACCAGTATTTCCTTCCGGGCGCCCCAAGGAGAGGGCAGGGGAAGGAGCGGCGGGAGGAGGGGATACGGCAAGGAAGGGGGGTAAATTGGGGGCGGGGCTCAGGGTGCGGGGGGAAGCGCTGGAGAACTCTAGCCCGGGACAGTGACATAGGAAGTCAGGAGGCGATGGCTCCATCTACAGCTCCCCCTGCATTTCTAAGTGGTTTGACCCGCATGGCTCCTCACCGGCCGCGCCTTCTCCCGCGGAGCTTCCTGGGCCAAGTGACTGGATGACCAGTTTATGAAAGGAAGGAATGGGGGTAGGCGCGCCTGGTTCTTTGGGCCCTTTCCGGGAAAGACCCCGCTTGGCGGAGGGGAAATGGGGCGGCACCAGACCGCAGTGGAAAGTGGGGAGGGGTACTGAGCAGAGGGCGTGGCTCGCGGAGCGGGGCCAGCGGAGGAGGGCCGGGGCCCGAGAGCATCCCTCCCGCCCCCGCCAGGTTAGAGCTGGGCGCTGGGCCCCGGCTGGGGTCGAGTCTCCTTTTTAGAGGGTTTTGGGAAGCGCCCCCCCCGCCATCTTGGGGCGAGCTCATTTACTTCCCCAGATGGTCCCCAAGCGAGGAGCCCTCTCGGGGTCCCGAGGTCCCGGGGCTGGCCGAGCTCCGGGCCGAGCTCCGGGCCGAGCTCCGGGCGCTGCGGCGGCGCCATGGCTTCCGCCCAGCCCGCGTTACTTTGTGATCCAGCGTGTGGCTCCTGCGCCTTTAGTCTGTGGGGAGATTTGTCCGGGGCAGCCGCTGGCCTTGAGGGGGTCCTAAGGGGCGCAGAACAAGATGACTTTTTACACCCCCTCAGAGTCCCGGAGTTCGCCCTCCCTGCCCCAGGACCCGCCTTGGACTCTGGCACCGAAGCGCCTCCTCCCCTGTCTCTTCTTTCGGGCTCCTCAGTTTCCCTGCGGAGGAAGCATCGCAGACAGGATTGTGTGTCCCCCAGTGTCTGGCTTCTCCTGGTCATTCCGGAGGGCTTCCTCCTGTCTTTTCCTGGTTGCCTTTGTCTTTGCTAATGGGGGGATCATCTGACCTCAGGAACGTGCTGCTATCAGACTGGGCTATTGAACAAGCCCTCCCTCCCCAGCTCCCCACATCCATCCCCCTTCCCACCATCCCTGTTTTTCACACCCCAATATCTCCCAAACCTCGGAATTTACAGTCCCCGGATTTATCATTGATTCCCATTTTCTCAATTTCAGACCTTGGCCATAAGGAGCCAGGAGTCCCGCCTTGTTCCTGGATCCTGATTACAAATGTGGTGGTTCTGCCTTCCCGATCAGACCCCAGGCCTTGACTCCCTGTGTCCAGGCTCCCTTTAGGGTCGCCAATCCTGAGATTCCCAGACAACCTCCCCAGATCCTAGGAAAACCTCAGGGCACAGTCATGCTGCTTTCCTAGGGTCCTTGTCCCCCCTCCCCCCTAAGCTTTCTGCCCCTCCCGTGTCCCTGATCTCCCTCCCTGATCTGTGTCAGAATTTCTTCCTCCCAGATCTTACCAGGGATCTCCTTTCCCAGGCCTTCTGCTCCCTGTTTTAAATCCCTCAAACCTCGCCTTACTCCCCGCCCCCCAACAGATCCCCGGCTTCTCCAGCTTCCCCTGGTGCCTCCATCCGGAGCCATCCTTCCATCCCCAAGGTTTATTACATATACACAAGGTTTCTAACTCCTTCCGGATGGATACATTGTTTCCTCCTGATTCATAGAGGAAAGTTACAGTGTTACCAGCTCTCCATCTTCCCTCCCCTCCATCTAGAGTTAGAATGATAACACTTTCTAGTAAATAATTGGCCTTAATGAGTGCCTTGGAATTGTCTTTAATGTTTTCCTTTTTTCTGGATCTTTTATATTAAATTTTCCACTGAGACGTTGTCTTTCTCTTAGAAATGCATGAAAGTTTTTCAGTTTGTCAAATATTATTTTCCCCCTCATTCCATATGCTATCCCAGATTTCTGGATAAATTATTCAGGATGCAAGTCCAGGTCTTTGGTTCTTTGAAATTTAATGTAACCAAACCCTTGGTCTTTTAGAGTTGAAGCTATTGGGTTTTGTGAAATCCTGACTATTTCTGCAGTATTGAAGTCTGTCTTATTTCCTGGTTGGATTGCAAGATTTTCTCCTTAACCTGGGAATTTTGACATTTTGCTATGAAAACTTCTCCTGTGATCTCGTCAGCTGGAGAACAGTAGATTTTTTTTTTTCTCTTCGCACTTTTATCCTCTTGTTCTAGAACTTCAGGGTGATTCTCTTTCATCATTTCTTGTAATATTGTATTCATATTCTTTTAAAAATAACAATTTTTAGATATTCTAACAATTCTTTTATTGTCTGCCCTTGATCTGTTCTCCAGGTTTTCTAATGAGATGTTTAAGATTCTCTCATATTTTTCCTAGTTTAGTTACTTTTCTGGTGTCTCACAATGTCACTTAAATCTTTTGCTTAAATTCTATTTTTCAAGAACATTTTTTTCACCTCTTTCATATTGATTAACTTTAGTTTCGTAATTTCTTGGATTGCTTCCATTTCTCCCCCTAATATTTCCTTGATCCGTTCTTTGATTTTTGAATTCCTTTTTATGTTCTTCCAGGAAGTCCTTTTGGGCTTGTCTTATACCTTTGATGTTACTCTTTGGGACAGGAATGGCTTTTTTTTTAACCTCCCTATCTTTTGAATGTTAACCCAGATCTTCCTGTATAGCAAAAGAGCGATTGTCAGGTTCTTTTTCCTTTGCTTACTCATCCTGGATTTTCAAGTGGGTGTTATTTTATTTTTATGTAACAATGATCATTATTGTAGTCATTTGATTTCTGAGTTCTGGTTAATGCTGCCTGAGAGTTATCTCAGCTCCGCCTTACTGTTAAGCTCTGAATTCTGCCCTGGAGGTCTACATCCACAACAATTCTCACCTAAGTCACATGCAGACTTCCTCAACTGCTGTCCTGGCAATATTTTTGCTCCCTAAAGTACTGTACTTTCCTAGCAAGTGCTCGTTCTTCCTTGTCCACTGCTGTAGCCCAGCATAATGTCTGGCCAGCTCGGCTAGCCCTCACCAGGATCCTTCAGTCTTGCCCTACTCAGTTTCATGAGGTGAAAATTCTTGAGGAAATGTGTTTTGCATTATTGCACCTATATGACCTTTGCAAATTGCTTATCATCTTAGGGTGAGAGGAAGTGACAAGGGAAGGGAGAGAATTTAGAACTGAAAATAAAATTTAAATTTGTAAAAATTGTTTTTACATATAATTGGGAAATAAAATACTATTTGATATAAAAAAATGAGGTCAATCAACCTCAATTCCCTCTGTTCCAAATGTCTTTTAGACATATCGAACAGTTCTCTAATTTGAGATATTTTACAATTACATGTAAGACTGAACTCGTTTTCTTTTCTTTGTCTTTTCCCTCTTCCTGTTAAGGGCCCCACTATTCTCTGGTCCCTCAAGCTCACAACCTAGATGTCCTCCATGAATTCTGTTTCTTATCCTCACTTACATCATGTCAACCCTGCAACATCTCTGCCATCCATCTTCTCTTCACTGATGTTTCAACCTTGCTGTAGATCCTTGTCACCTCACCCTTGGAGTACGGCAGCAGCCTGCTTGTGGGTTGCCCTGACTCCAGGCTCTCTGACTCCAATGCATCCTTCATTTAGCCAACAAGGTGATTTTCCTGAAGATCCAATTTTCCCGGACTCAGTAAACACCACGGATTTTCTACCAAACTGCAAATGTGAACTCTTTCTATTCCTTGCTGATTGTGGTCAGGGTTCTTACACCTTAGTTCTTTGGGATCTCATGGCAATGGCTTCCTTGCTGTTCCAGGAAGATGATACCCTATCTCTTGCCTTCAAGAAATATCCCTGGCAATGCTCTGGCACTGTGCTCTCTCATTTGTGCCTGCCAGTTACCTTTATGTTCCTACTGAAAGCTTTCTTTCCATAGGAAACCTTTAACTGTGTGGGGCAGAAGACCACCGACTTCAATAAATCAGAGGCATCTTAAGGTAGAAAACAAAGGAGTTTTAATTTGACAGACCTTGAGAGATTTGACCCTGAGTGATCTGGCAGTGAAGAGAGGCAATGGACAGTAAACAGACAATAACTACATAAGGGGTCTGAGGTAACACTCCCTGTAGGTTGGACCTGTAGGTTGCCCTGATTGGTCAGGACAAATGACCTCACATTCCAAGTAGTAAATAAGGAAAAATTTCTAACCCCATTACATCTTTAGGATTATTAAATTACCTTATATGGGAGTTTTAATGCCAACATAGACCTAATTTTGTCCTACAAGAAAGAGTAATATGATCCCATTCTTTGTAAAACTGGTGATCTCTGGAGAAAGAAACTTGGGCATGGAGTGTAGCCAACCCTCATTCAATTTTTTAGAACACTGTCTGTATCTTGTAAGACAGCTTTCACAGTTCACTTCATCCATAAACACTCTTGCTTCCAGTGTTTCCCTCTTTTCAGTGATATCCTATTTATCTTGCCTGTAGCTTGTTTGCAAGTTATTTCTTTGCTTGTTGTTTCTCACATTATTTTGTGAGCTTGTTGTAGGTGGAGATTATTTACCTTTTTTGAAAACCCCTGTCATTCAGTGTCAGAGGTAGAGGTTTTATATAGAAATCCTAAGTAGGAATGGTGGGGAAAGTGAGTTACACTACAACCATACCCTGAGTTTGATTGGTTTCCCAGTGGAAGAGGATACACAGTTCTTGGATTGTTTCAAATCTTGTGGGTTGTGACCAGCTCTTTTCCAAAGCACAGAGTTCTGTGATAAGTTTTCTGTAGTTGTCCTTTCAATTCACTTATTGTATAGAAGCACAGTACAGCATAAAAATATACATTATCAGAATGTTTGATCATTTTACTTTGCATTGTGAGTCTTGCTTCTTTACCCAGAAAAGGCAGCTCTGAGAAATCTAAAATATTAGTATATTTATTAGGAATATAATATAAAATGTTCATTATGAATACAATATAAAATCGAATAATATGAAAATCATAATGGTTGCGCTGTGGGAAGGCTTCTAGAAAGAGTTTTCATTTTTCTGAATCTAAGAAGTTTCTGTTCATGATGATGTTTTATTCTAGAAGAGGACCACAGATAAAAGGGAGATGTCTTGATTTGTGTTTGAATGGGACATAAGGGAGGCAGTGCTCTGCCAAGTCCAGTGGCAAGATAAAAGTCCAGAATCCTTTCTCCAACAAAACATCAGGTGATGGAAGCATGGAGGAGGAGGAGCTCATGGGAGATAAGATGAGCAGCCTGGTGGGTAAATGGCCTAGTGAAATATGAGTCCTAGGGTGGAGTTTGGAAGCCTGGGAGGAGTCTAGGGCTGGAGAAGAGCCATTCCAATGGGCATTGGCCATGTGATAGTGGGCTGTTTTGTGGGAGGAGAGGGAGGCAGCATTCAGAGATCTTCACCCTGCATGATTTTGGGATGAGGTCCCACCCTCCAGGCTTCAGGGCCTAGGCTGGTTGGGGCTCTCAAGCCTCAAAGAACATTCCTGGAATAGATTAATGGGAAGCAGGAAGGCTTGGAACTGAGATCTCTGGGCATTCTCTTGGATCTGTCATTTTCTACTTAGTGCAACACATCTCTACTGGGGTAGGACCCAGGTAGGTGTGAGCGAGGGCTCTTCACAAGTCCTGGCTTCTGCTGGCTGTGGTTGCCTAAGGGTTCATACGTCTTATTTGCTCTGATGGCCAGTGTCCTCCCCTTCTGTCATTACAGCTTCCTTCCAGGTCTGGCTAGTTAAGGAATTCTTAGCCCCTACCTCTTTGTCAGGTTCCTAAACACTTCAGAAATATCTAGTGTTGCCTCTTCCTCAAGCTTACCATTAGGTCATATTTGCCCAAAGATCAGACTTTCCCTATAGTAACCCAGGCTCCCCTTCTGGACCGGTGTCCTACCTCTGCCTCCTGCTCCTGTTTACTTTATTGATTGTGAGGCTTTAGATATGATTTCTTATGAGGTTCCACAGGTTCTGCCTTTCTGCCCCCAGGAACCTTCCTTGATTGCAGGAACTAAAGCTGTTTCCTGGGCCAGCTTCTCTGGACCCAAACATCTTGGGCTTCTTCCCAGGCATGTGGCTCACTGTTTCCACATTCCCTTTCAGGATTCTAAGCCTAAAATCTACCCAAGAGTCTTAGGAATCTTCCCCCATATTCTACTATATTTCAGGACTCAGCCATCCTATTTTTTTCTGATTCAGCTACTTATCTAAATCACTTCTGGAAACTTAAATTTATTCTTTTTAACCCAGGCTTTCCAACTCCCTGTCCTCTCCCTCACCACAGGTCCTAGGAGCTGAATCCCAGACTAGATTGTCTCCCAGCCTTAGGAGGCATCCTCTTGTCTTTCCCTGCGGGCTCCATCTCAGAGGCCTTAGCTTTGTGCAGGATCCCTCACTCAGTTTATTGTCTAGATAATATGTCTGTTGGGCAGAAGGGATGCAGGGAGGATTAAGTATCACTGGCAGGGAGATTTCTGACCTGAGTCAAACATTGAGACATTAGGACATTGAGGTTCTACATACTCTCATCCCATCTGAGCTTTAAATCCCTCCTGCCTCTTGGTTCTTTAGGAGGGTGAGGGAGAGGAAAGTGTCAGAAGAGTAGGAGTAAAAAAGTTGAGCCCATTTTCAGTTTTATACCTTCCCATCAAAGTCATCTTATTCCTTGTCCCTTCTATCTGTATATACTCCTGACTGCCCCTATGGCCAGTAACCCTGGGGACTTTTCCCTCCCCAGTTTGTTGTTTTTGACAAGGTAAAAGAGGCCATTCTTGTCTTCATCCCTTTCTTAGCTTTAATTCCTCTGTGGGTCAAGGTCTGCACTGCTTCCAGGACCATCTCCAGTCATCCTGATTTATATCTGGCCATTGGAACCAGGTGGCTCTGGAGAAGGTGATGAGGCTGGAGACTTCACACCTCACCAACCTCTTCTCCCTTGTCCTAATTAAATTAATTAACCTCCCAATCTTGGCTTCCCCTTCCTAATATCTAGGTCCTCTTAGAGAACAAAGGCCAAAGAACAAGCCAGTAGAAATTCAGTTTTTAACTAGAGTTAAAAGTATTATCTCACATAGAGACATAAACAGTTTAGTCTTGTTAACTTAGCTATTTCATTTTCTTTACTCTTTATTTTTTTATGCTACTCTTGAGTCTTTTATTTGAAAATTGGAATTCTCTGTTCTGCTCTGGCCTTTTCATCAAGAATGTTTGAAAATTCCCTTTTTTTGTTGAGTGTTTCCCCACCCCCCCACCCCCCCGCAAAGATGATGTTTAGTTTTGTTAGGTAGTTATTTAGGCTGTAGTCCATGCTTCTTTGCCTTCTGGAATATCATATTGCAATCCTGACTGTGTCTGAACAATATATGAGTTGGTTCTGGCTGCTTCTAAATACTTTTCTTGACCAGGGAGTTCTGCAATTTGGCTATAATATTCCTTGGAGTTTTCACTTTGGGATCTCTTTCAATAAGTGGTCAGTTAATTTTTTCCATGTATATTTTCTCTATATTAGCTTCCAAATTTTTAGTGAATTATTTTCTTAACCGAATTTTCTTTTTTATTTGGCCAATTCTTTTAAAGGAGTTGCTTTCTTGAATGGATTTTTGTGCTTTCTTTCAACCAAACTAGTGACTATTTTTTTTCATGATTCTCTAGTTCCACTCTCATTTCTTTTCCTAATTTTTATTCTACTTCTCTTATTGGATTTTAAAAATCCTTTTTGCTGCTCCTCAGGAGGACTATTTGGACTTGTGACTAATTCATATTTCTCTTTGAAACTTTGCATTGGAGGCATCTTGATCTTGTCTTCTTCCCAGTTTGTCTTTTGACTTTCCTTCAACCATAATCATTTTCTAGTGTCAGAACTTTTTATTTTGTTGTGTTGTTTTTTTCCTCATTTCCCAGACTATACTGTGGCCTTTAAGGTTGAGCTCTTCTCCTGAGCTGATGATACTGTCCCAACTATTTTGCTCTGGAGCCAGAAGCTTGGTTACTGACTTCCTGCTTCAAAGACAGAGCCTTAGGGGCTGGCTCCTTGCCAATTGTGCCAAGGGCTCTGGAACTGATTATTCACATGCTGTGCCATTCACCATTGGGGGCTAGACCTGCGGTTGATCTGTGCTGGGGTTATGTTTACCTTTTATCCAAGTGAGACAGATCTTTCTTGCAGCCCTTCTAAATTATCCAAGGCTGAAAAATTGTTTCTCCACATTGTTTTTTAGGTTCTGTCACTCCACTATTAATTGAAAGTTATTTCATAGGAAACTGGAGAGAGTTCAGGCAATATCTTACCTTTTCTCTCCCATCTTGACTCCACCATTTTCATTTTCCAACCTGCCTCTCTTCAGCCTCCCTCACTCTATTGGTTGGGGTCTCTGCTCTAAGGTCAAGGCCAAGGGCTAGTAACTCCCTAGAACCTCACACTCTCTAAATTCCTCTAGGCTAGCCTCCTGTCTAGAAAAATAAGGGAAAGATATCTGTTCCACTATAATCATCCTGCCCCAACAGCCTGCAGAGGACCAAGGCCTGGCTCAAGCAGAGACCTGCAGCCAGAAAGGTCACACAGCTAGAAAGTATTAAATGTCTAAGTTCAGATTTGAATTCAGGTTCTTTTTTTTTTTCAGGGCCAGTGCTCCATCCACTACACCATCTAGCAATCCTATTATAATTTATTTTTATCTTAAATTCAAAATAAGAGAAGAAAAAAATTTCAGGTAACCAGCAGAACATAACAGCAGATTCCATATAAAACAAACCTACATAATAAATGCCACACATTGTTCAGGAACTGTCCAGTGTTTCTTGGCTTCCTGGTTTGTTTTCTTTTATTTCATTTAATTTTCTTTATCTCTTGAGATCCCTCCATGCCCCCAAAGCTGTAATTAGGTACTTCCAGAATAACTCCATCATACTCGGCTCATCCCAGGGTTTTCTATCCCTTCACGATTGCTTGGGTCAAAACAACAGGCATTTAGAAAGAAAAGAGGCTCTTTGGGAATATAGAGGAGATGCAAAGAAGGAAAAATCAGTCCCTACCCTCAAGAGCTTCCATTCTAACATGGAAGACAACATTTTACAGCTGCGTCCACACCAGCTCTGTACAGTGTAGGTGGGAGGCCTTTGCATGACTATGCTTCCAAGTGTTCTCATAGAATGTGACCTTTGAGTAAATCCCTTCTCTCTGCTTCAGTTTGGTTTTGTAAATGGATGATCATTGGGTCAGATCCATTAACAAGTGTGTGATTGAAAAATTTGGAATGCAAAATCTTACAAAAATGAATGTTGAAAACTATCTGTACTTGCATTTGGAAAAATAAAATACTCTTGGGGAAGAATAGTGTTGTCATTTGGATAAGATAATTTCTGGCTTTTGGAAAATTCACAAGATCTTTTTTCTCCTCAGTGATCATGGAAATGTTTTAGCTCTACAATACATAATATTTGCCAGCTTCACAAATACACTTCATGCCATTTTCTTAATATAGCACTGTCTGATTTCACCTTCAAAAATCCTCATCTCTCTCATAGAAACCTTAACTTTCCTGATTTCACAGAAACTACTGTGTGGAAAAGGTGAAGAACTTACAGATCAAGTACATATTGATCAGAGACTATTAGCTAAAGCCTTAAAGGCCTCAGTTGATGAAGCATGTGATTTTAGATAAGGCCTGGACTATATTCCCTTGTTCAAAGCAGGATGTGTGGTGAGAAAGCTATACATCACCTTATCTACTACATTCCACTGACCAAATAGGGGAATAGAGACTTATGTGACCCACACCATATAGAGGGTGGGATTTGGGGGGTTCTTTGTCTGAAACGTATAAAAACTGTGAGGATTTTCAAGGGACTGGCTCTTTCCTACTGTGAAATTCGGCTCACAAACCAGGATGGGGGTCCATTTCTCGAGATTCTAATCTGCTTTTTATGAGTGATCTCTGAGTAGTCAATTTGGGTAGGTCTCTTTGTCCCAAACACTACCATTTCCTGGTAAGACATTTCTCAATTTTATTCCAACTGAAAATATAAAATGTGTTTCTCTATATTCCACTGGTCTTTCACTTGGTTTCAATGCTGGCTCTAAATCCTGTAAGGGCTGTCACCTTTGGGCAGATCCCTCTCCATGCTTCAGTTCCCTTCTGTAACTTGAGGAGCATTGGATTAGGTCAGTTATGAAGCATGCTTCAACTCTTAAGTCCTCTGGGTGTTGGTGTTGTAGGAGCTGGTGACCTTCAAGGATGTGGCTGTCGACTTCAGCCCAGAGGAGTGGGGACTGTTGAACCCGGATCAGAAAGAGCTGCACAAGGAGGTCATGCTGGAGAATGCCGAGAACTTGCTCTCCCTGGGTAAGGAGTGCTTCCCTTGGAACTCTTGAACTGCCATCAAAAGGATGTCATCCTCCCCTCCCTAGGGTGCAGAATTTCAGGTTTTTACCAGTTCTTAGAAAGGCCCAAGGGCTGCCTCTTGTCCCCAAGAGACAGGGTCCTCCTCCTGCCTGGTTCTTCTATGAGTGGTCTTTGCATTGTAGGATGGGAACCTGGCAGTTTTGTCTGCAAACCTTATAAAAACTAATCCTGCCCCTTTTCCCTGAGCATGGGATAGGAGAATGAACCCCCTTCTTCTTTGGGGAAAGCTTTGTCTTTGCAATGTTCTTTTTGGTTTAAAAAAATAGATTTTTATCTCACTGCCCCTGGTGTAACTCATAAATCCCCAGCACAGCAAGTAGGTCCTTGTTCTTCCTTCCTACATGCCCCAAAGGCCTGTACAGATACAGGGAGAAAAAGAGAAGGAAGGAGGTCTTTCCATACATTTGCTGGGATCCAAGCCATGTGCTCAGAGCTTCCTTCATGTACATTATCACACTTGATCCCTACCAAAACCCTTTGTGTTGGGTGCCATCTTATCCCTATTTTACAGATCTGGAAACTGAAGCAAAAAGATGAAATTACTTGCCCAGAGTCACACAGCCAGGACGTATCTAAATCCAAATTTGAACTCGGGGCTTCCTGATTTCAGGCCTGGTGCTCCCTTCTCTGTGCTACCAGTTGCTTTTAATGTCCAGAAAATGGAAGCTGTGGGATGGGGCCATCCTGCTATGAAGGAGGCAGCAAAATCAAGATCTTCTGATTCCAGATTTCCTGCATGGCCTCCTTTCCCCTCTGTCCTCTTCCCCTGGCAGTAAACACCCTGAAAAACATCTTTGAGTTGCATTTGGAACTACCAAGTTGGCCTTGCTCCCCGGCCCTGTTCCAATGAAGAATAAATGACAAGTTTCAAGACTCACACCCACTATCTTCTCCCTGCCCAGGACTTCCAGTTCCCAGAGAAGATTTCATCTCCCATGTGGAGAGAGGTGGCCTGAGGAACTCCTGTCCTGGTGAGTGAGTTGGAAGCTGGGGTGCAGGCTGCTATCCCAAGAGGCTTCTTCATGTGATGGGCATGGGGGTGGAAAACTGGCTTGGAATTCCTTTTCAGATTCTTGTGGGAGTGAGATCCTGAGCACCTCACTAAATCTCTGATCCCCAGTCTCTTCATCTATAACATGAGGGGATTGGATTCTCTGGCCTTTCAGTTCCCTTTTAATGACGAATCAATGATCTTATTGGAAGTATTTGTTGGAAATTTTAGGATGTCCAATTATCTACAAAGAAAGAAAGAGGTCTCAGGCTGTCTAATATGACTATTATTAGACCTTCCTTAAGCCTAAAAGCATTTTTACTTTTTTAATATTTATTTAAAAATAAAAACAAAATAGAAAAAGACAGAAAAGAACAATTTAAAAAATGTTTTATGTTCAGCAGAATATAAGAGAGCATTCAATATATGTAATAATAAATTTTCATAAACCATAAATGAAAGATATTGTATTCAGAGCCTTCCATTAGTTTTTGCTTCCTTATAGGTTTTCTTTTGTTCTCTGCTGTGCCCTTTTTACTTTATTTCTTTTTCCCCTTTCATCCTCTGCCCACTCTCCACACTCAGGCTACAGTTAAGCACAGATCTATATAGGAAAAGCAACAACCTTTGAGAAAACCGGTCACAGGCTGGAATCAATCAATTGGAAGACTCTCTTCCTGCCTCTCTCCTCCCTTCCTCCCTTTGTTCTCTCTCCCTCCCCTCTCTTCTTCCTTCCTTGCCTGTTTCCTTCTTTTTCTTCTTCTTTCTATCCCTCTGTCCACCTAGGATATCATATACCCTTACCTACAGATGCTCTTTCTTATCTTTCTTTTTTCTTCTTTTTGCTGAGGCAATTGGGTTAAGTGACTTGTCCAAGGACACACAGCTAAAAGTATTAAGTGTCTGAGGCTAGATGTGACCCCTGGTCCTTTTGACTTCAGGGCTTGTACTCTATCCAATGTGCCCTAATTCCTTTCTTAAGGAACAAACCTTAAATCAAAATCAGTCTAATTCTCATTGACCATCCATAGGTCCTTTGCTAAACTCCACTTGGTCTTTGTTTGGGTCCTGATACACTCAGATTGAGTATAAATTGCAATCATTTCTCCTTTGGCCAGACACCCTGAGGTTCTTCCCAGAGTCGCTCATTCATTCATTTTTATTTATTGAGATTTTTGGTCCAGAAGAGAGGAGAATCTTTACCTCCATTGATCCCTAATGTTAATCAATGGATCGTGCAGCCTCAGTCACAGGAGACCTGTTGGGACACCTTACCTTAAGAAGGGCCAGGTCTTCCTCTGCATCCAGAGCCATCTGCAGTAATCCTGATCTGTACCTGGCCATGGGGATGTAGATGGCTGTGGGGGTAAAGTGAGGCCAGTGATCTTGGACACCTCCCTTACTTAAATCCGAGTCACTCACTACATAACTGACAGCTTCCCTTAGGTTAGGGATATGGGAGGGAAGACTCTAGTTATTCCATAACAGGATTAGAAGCCCTAGGCCCTTGTTATTTTCACTATGGGATTTGTTCATAGGTGAGAGGGAGTAGGAAAGAGACAGAAATAGAAACATCGATTTGGCACCTCAGAGGGACCAACATGCAAGCATTGAGTGGGGTTAGCCATATGATCAGCCCTGAGTAATATCAACCAATCAATAAACATTGATTAAGCACCTGTTCTGTTGTGTGCATTGCATTAAGCCCTGGGTATATAAAGAGAAGCTGTCAACAAGTTTTAAATCCAGCATAAAAACTTGGGGATGGTTTGAGAAGAAACAGCAGATTATGAAACATATTCTTAGCAAATTCAGGCAAAGGAAAGAGTTTTATATGGAAATGCACCATGTTCAACAGACATATGTATATAAAGAGAGAGGGGAAGGCAAGTTTAGGAAGGAAGGAAGGAATAGTTGAGATGGAGAGAATCAAAATAGGTGACAATGATAGCAGTTAACAAGCATATGATGCCTATTGTGTGCCAAGAGCATTTCATGCTCACAACAACCTGGGAAATGGGTACAATTATTACCTTCACTATGCAGGAAAACTGAGATAAAGAAGCACATTCCAGGGGTGCAGAGCTAGACTGTGCCTGAGTTTGAATTTGAAAGAAAGGATGGAAAGTAAAATGGAGAACATCTGTCTAGTACAATAGATTGAGATGTCTCAGTTTCCAGGTTCAAGTTGTAATCTCTGCTGTAGGGAATTGGATCAGGTTACTCGGCCATTCAGAGTTCATAGCCTGGTTTCTACATCATGGGAACCTTCACCTTACCTTTGTCTCAGCTTTATTGTGGGGTCAAATGTCATTGTATTGTGGGTGGAATTCTGTGTTAATTGAATCATTGGTATGAGCTAATAGCATTTAGAAATGATTTTTTCTGTCCATTTCAGTTCGAAATCTTTTGCCTGAAGAAATTAAATGTCCATTTTTTTTTCAGCCAGCATTAGAGGATATATTTATACATGTGTATTTTTGTTTGTTTCAGATGCAGAGACACAATTTGACATGAAGGAGATGAGTAGAAATCTGAAAATGATCTCATGGAAAGAGCTTTTTCAATATCATGAATACAGGGCTGTTCTTGGTGAGCACAAAAGAAACCACACTGAGAGGAACATGTGAATGGAATAGACACCAAAAGCTTTAAAAAGAGTTCCAGTATTCCTAAAGATAAACATATACACATTGAAGAGAAAACACCTCAGTGTTATGAATGTAATAAAGCTTTTCTTGTACTCTCTTCCTTGCCAAGCACCAGAGAATCCCTGCTGGAGAGAAACCTTATGAATGTAAGAAACATGGAAAGACTTTGAGAGAGCAATCTCCTCCTGCTAAACATGAGAGAATTCACACAGAAAAACAATCTTATATATGTAATCAATGTGGAAAGGATTTCCAGTATTATTCCAAATTGGCTCAACATCAGAGAATCCACACTGGAGACAAGCCTTATGAATGTAAGCAATGTGGAAAGGCTTTTACAAAGCGCTACTACCTTGATGCACACCAGAGAATCCACACTGAGAGAAGCCTTATGAATGTAATGAATGTGGAAAAGCTTTCATTCAGAGCTCCAGTCTTCTTGAACATCAGAGAATCCACACTGGCGAGAAGCCTTATGAATGTAATCAGTGTGGAAAGACTTTTATACGGAGTTACAGTCTTCTTGAACATCAGAGAATCCACACTGGAGAGAAGCCTTATGAATGTAATCAATGTGGAAAGACTTTCATACGGAGTTACAGTCTTCTTGAACATCAGAGAATTCACACTGGAGAGAAGCCTTATGAATGTAATCAGTGTGGAAAGACTTTCAAATGTCACTCCAATCTTGCTAGCCATCAGAGAATGCACTCTGGACAGAAGCCTTATGAATGTAATGAATGTGGAAAGACTTTCACACATTGCTCCAGTCTTGCTAAACATCAGCGAATCCACACTGGAGAGAAGCCTTATAAATGTAATGAATGTGGAAAGGCTTTCACACATTGTTCCAGTCTTGCTAAACATCAGAGAATCCACACTGGAGAGAAGCCTTATAAATGTAATGAATGTGGAAAGGCTTTCACATATCGCTCCTACCTTGATGCACATCAGAGAATCCACACTGAGAGAAGCCATATGAATGTAATGAATGTAGAAAGACTTTCATATATCGCTCCCATCTTGCTGTCCATCAGAGAATCCACACTGGAGAGAAGCCTTATGAATTAATGAATGTGGAAAGACTTTCACATATCGTTCCAGTCTTGCTATTCATCAGAGAATGCACACTGAGAAGAAGCCTTATGAATGTAATGACTGTGGAAAGAGCTTTTACACGCAACAGTCTTAGTAAACATGAGAAAATCCACATTGTACAGAAATCTCATGTGGAAACCTTCAGACAAAGCTCAAATGTTGCTTAACAACAGAGAGTGAACATTAGAAAAAACTTTTGAGTGTCTGGATCATGGTAAAGTTTTTGATATATATTAGTCCCTGACTAGACTTGGGAGATGCCATGCTAGATGTAAAACCTCATTCATATAATCCACATGAATTGCCTCCCGAAAATTCCTAGATGATTGAAATCATGGATAAAGGCATAAAGATATAGAACAGAGCTTGTCAGTTAGCAGGGATTTTCTGCTTGGGAACAAATCTATGGACTTGGCATGGGAAAGTCTTTAGCCCAGGTTCATCTCTGAGTTTTCATCTGAGGATACCGAATGGAGAAAATTATAAATGTGCTGAATGAAGACTTGCCCTTATCTGGAAGATAAGGATCACTATAAATCACAAGTTTGCACTGGAAAGAAACATTATTAAAAATGTATTTATAGAAAAGCTTTCATCTGGATCTCATCCTTTGTGTAGAAATCTTGCTGCAGATGAAATATGTGAATATAATGAATGAGGGAAGGCCTCTTCCTACAGCACAGATCTCATTAGACATTAAAATTTTATACTGTGTATAAAGTCTGAAAATAGATTGAGTTTTTCTCTGAAATCCATGATTGGTGTCCAAAGAAGGGTTTTTATAATGGGGAAACTAATTGTTTTACTTTCTTTTCTCAATCAACAATGAGTAAGAGATTTTTAAATCTGATTTTAAATTGTTTTTATTAATTTTCCTGTTCATTCTCTTGTTTATTCCTAAATTATTTGGCTTCCATCTGTTTGATAAGTAATATGTTCCAAGTTCTAATTTTCCTTTTAAAATATCTGTAAATATGGCTTAGGTCTCCATTTTGACCTTGTTAAATTGTATCGAGTGGGTTTGAGAACAAGTGAGACCTTTTTCAGAACACTTACCCCAGAAGAGTGCAGTAGTTAAGGCTACACTTTCAGAAACTCTCCTCCTTGTACCCTTGCTTAGTCTTGCATGAACCACTTTGCCACATCAGCAAGCTTTGTAATATATAGTTACTGTTCTTAAGTGGAGTGGGTTCCTATGACACATTGTGAGCCCTGATACAAAGTCAGGAGAGCTGGAGTCCACTATGTGGTAAAGTTGCTCAGTTCAGAGTATTAAAATTCCTGCTCTGATACTTGCACTTTGCCTCCCTTTGCTAGACTGCACCATTTGAAGTGATGCCCTATTCCTGCAGAAATGAAATCAACTGCTTTCTGCTCTGACTCTGAGAAATATCTGTTTGAATTATTTGGGGTTGGTGATCATTGTCCCACATGATGTGAGATATCATATAAATTATTATCTTGAATTTGACAAATTTAAAAAGTAAAGATGTGGGAGAAGAATTTATTATTTGGTTTAAAAATTTTAATATTCATTGTAAAGAAAAATATACCAGTAAAACAGGTAAGTTTTCAAACATTCTAACTTCAATTTTTAATTTTGCAGAATCCAGATCAAAAGAAGAGTTCATTTTCTAAGGGCACATTTACATAATCCTCCAGAAATTATTTTAAAAATAACAGTGTTTCTAAGAAAATATTTTCCCCTAAATTCCAAAATGAGAAAAATCATAATAAAAACAATTTCATGAATAATGTTAGTGTTTTTAAAACATGAGAGGAAATTGGCAAATAACATAAATTCACTTGATTATCTTAGAATTAACTTAAGTTGCTGCCGTCCAGCCCTAGCAGCCAGGCAGCTTGTGAGCTTCTAGACCTTGGTGGGAGAAGGGCTGGAGGGCAAATTGACATGAAACACAAGGCAGGTGGCAGAAAAGAGCAAATTCCATTTATTCATCTGACAATAAACATTTATATATCTTTTACCAAGACAATAGTGTGCTCTCCTGGGAACATTAGTCTTTTCTCGGGGGACTATTAGCTATGAAAGTACCCAGATGGTTTCCTCCCTTCCTTGAAATCTCCAACGACATCCTTTTCCCTAGAGACAGAACAGAGGGGTGGTGAGCCAACAGCCTGAGTTCTCACAGCATCGAACAGAGGACAAGCTACAGGGAAAACCTGAGCTGGTCTGAATCCTTTGCCTCTTCAGAGGTGGCCCTTCAACCTCTCCCTGTTCTGTGTACCTTGAGATATAGAAGGGATGCTTGTAGTTCATCTAAGGAGTGGTGAGCCTGTATTAGAGAACAGTGCAGGAGGAAACATGCCAGGGTAACAAAACATATCCAAGGCAGAAAATACAACAAGCAGCTTGATAGATTATTAAGAGGATTGGGTTGATTGATCCAGTTCCACAACCTGTTTGCAATATCCTGAGGATCAATACCGTTAATCTGAGAATCAGCTATTTTATATTTATCTTAGATGATTGACTAATTTCCCATGTAATATTTTCAGAATGCAGCACCCTGTAGCTTGTTCAATATTTGCTCAGTAGTTCAATTGGTAGAGCTGGAATATTCATAAGGACTTACACAGAAAAGAGAATAATGATAATCACTTTCCCAATTGGGTGAGTTTCTAATTGTACATCCTTACCTATTGCTATTATTGAGTGTTCTAAAACATCCAATTCTTGTTGCATTATATCTTCTATATCTGTTTGATGTTTTAAAGCTGCAGACATGTTCTAAACTAAATCATTAGGAAATGAGTTTGCAAAACTGCAGACATAAGAAGTGAGCCAATAATAGAAAATGCAGTTAAACTTCCTACAACTTGAGGCAATAAATCTTTGCTTCTAGCTTTTACCAGAATTTTCCGAGCTATTATGTCAAAAGTTTCTTCTCCAGAAGACTGATCCCACATTTTCATTGGAAACAAGGCATAATATGGTTGTTCTACAATTCAAAGTTTGGGTCTTGAAGTGGTGTCTGTGTATCTAGATAGAGTACAATACAAGATATAGTAAAACTTCTTTTATGAAATTTTGGATGGATAAATTTCCAGGAAGAAACATTTCAGAATACTTAATGTATGTTTTACAGAATGAATTTTAGAACTAATTAATTGCTCCACACTAGTTTTTGTGTTCTGGGACCTCGCTCTGCCATGGTTCTCCAGAGATCTTCAGAGACCTTTTCAGATTCCACTATAATTGTGTCCTCTATAAGGGATCTTATGGGTATTTGACTTTGAGTGTCAGACCACAGGAACAAATTGGGCCCCCCATCCCATACAGTGTGATGAGTGATGCATTTCCACATTACTAAAAGGGACAAAATCAGATAATACTGATCTAAGTATTGGTGATGTGGACATATTATTCCCTAGTTTGAGAAAATAAAATAATTTCCTCACTGATCATCATTGCTTATGTTCAAAAATTGGAATTTCTTGTAATTCCACAAAAGGCTATGCACATGTTTTGTTTCCCTCACAACTCAAATTGACATTAGAAAAACTTGTAGGAGCTCTAGTAGCTAAAAGCTGCAAAAATACAATCATATATATTTGCAATATGTGGGTTATAGCATTTTCCTCCCAAAATATCAGTATTATTTACAGCTATCAAGGTCAAGTTATCATACCAAGTGACAGTTTTACAATAGTAGAGGTAAGGCACATAAATCCAATTCAATCTTTTTTCCATCCTGTAGGTAACCATGATAGACATCATTGCCAGGAGACAAATCAATGTCCTATCCTCCTTCTTCTCCATTGGGGGCTTGCTTTCTTCTTTCTATTGGTCCTTTTTTTTTTTGGAGAGTTTCCCTAGATCCTCAGGTGTAAAGACAGCATTAGCACCCTGGATACTTTAGAATCAGCCAGAGTCAGGATAAGCAAAAGTCCTTAATTGTGATGTTCTCTTCTTTTATATAATATGATCGTTCTCTCTGGGAGCAGGTTTCTTGGGGAGGTTTTCTGGAGGCAGCCTTAGTTTTGGTTCAGAGTAATAATCACTCCAAATGCAGCTAGGTGTTAAAGTAGTTCTTTATTGTTTCTTCCAAAATAGACAATTCCAAAATAGTCACTTCCATTGAATTAACACTAGGATTCTAACACTTAATCTTTATTCTTTGTCGAAGCAAGAGGAGAGAGAGTGGACACAGGAGTCTCTTCTTTCTCATATAGCCTGGAATCACACTTGCTTGTCCTACTCCACCCCTTTTATCCCTCCTCCCAATCTACCTATATATCAACAGATGGAGCCAGCATAGAATGGTGGGGCAGGCCATTTTCCAAGCAAATGCTAATAGAGTATTGTCCAATTGGTAATTACTGATTGCTTGTGTGAACCTCAGTGCATGAACTCAAGAGTTTCAGATCTTTACATCTCCCACTTCCTTTTGTTTTAGAACACAGGTAGTCACGCTATCCCTGACTGTTCAGGGAGGTGAGAGCCCCCAAAGGGAGATGATCACTCCCTCCCTGACTTCTCAGGAAGGGAGATGAAAAGCACCCAAGGGAAGTGGGGATTGCTAGTGGGTTTCTGGGCTGAAGGATCTTATTAGAAACAGGTATGCACAAACCCATCAGCATGGGAGGTATTACACAAGCACATAGCAATAATGCATAGGCTGTTAGTGATGACTCTCCCACAGTCAGTGCAGGCTCAATGTGGTGTAACAAACATGAATTGTACATGCAAGTAGTGGCATAACAATATGAATCAACATGGTATTGTAAAAGATTTCTAGAAGTCCTAGAAGGAGGGTATGTAAACAACAGTCACACATATGCCTTCTTTAGCAGCCAAGAAAGAGTCCAAAACCAATTTATTGTTCATTGCTTCATGTGTCGGAGAATCCATTGATTCCCCACAAGTTTTTGAAGTCCTGCAACAGTCTTATCATTTCTCAGAAAATCCAATGATTCCTGAGAGTTTTCAAGTCCCACAAAAGTCTTATTATGTCCCAAGAGGATGCAACAATTTTGATGTCCATGATTCAAACTCCATAACTGCCATGCTGTTTCAGTGGTGGCTCAGTCAGCAGTGGAACCAATTGATGTTTCTTAGGTCTTCTCTTTCATTTCAAGGGTCTGCTCCATCTCTCTCCGATGGACAAGGCAAATAACGCTTGTTGGCACCATCTGATTCCTTCTCCACCTGTGGAAATACAAACAAATTCTCTCTCCCAAGCAGTTAGCCTATCTGGTCCCTTCTATTCACCACTTTCTGGGTCTCTCCACATCACCTGGTGATTATCTAAAGATAGTGGAGCTGCTTGCACTGGACACTGCCCTTCCGGTGGATTATAAAACCTGTCTGCCAGAGCCAGCACATCTTTGTCAAAAATCAAGAATTTAATAGTATAAACGGCTAGATTTAGAAGTTCTCTAGGGTTGCCTGTGGCTCCCTTTTCTTTTGTTTTGGAGGAGAGTCTTAATGTCTCTATTTCTGATGGAAACTGGGGAATATGCAGATAATATCCCAGTCACTAATACAGGTAGACAATGTATGACTTATCACCCAGGAGAAGTAGTAGCATCAGGTTTACTGATACAGACTCCTAATAAGGAATCTGGTGATAGTCGCCCAGATTCTGACTCCAACCAACAAAATCCAGGAATATACTAGACAGCGGCTGTGACAGCTGACCGCTCTATGCTCACTATCTATATAAATGATATACCATTAGAAGAATTGGTAGACACTGGTGCAGATGGTACAGTCATTAGAGGTGCCAACTGGCCCAGTCACTGCAAAGATTAAGGTAGACACCTACATGTCTGGTGTAGAGGGATCAATAGTAGCTGAAGTTAGTCTACCCCTTTGAGATGGATAATTGAAGGTGAATCAGGAGTTTCTACTCCTTTTATAGTTGAAAAAATCCCCATCAATCTGTGGGAAGAAATATTTACAACAATTAGTATTAAAATGAGTATTTTGGTTTTTAGGCAGGGCTGCTATTGAAGATCTGCATATACTTCTAAACATTTTGACTTTTGTGCACAGTATAAGATTTTACATACCACTGGCATACCTTTAATCCTCAAAGACAGGCAATAGTAGAGAGGAGAAACAGAGACATTAAGACACTCCTACAAAAACAAAAGAAAGGGAGAGCCACAGGCAACCCTAGAGAACTTCTAAATCTAGCTCTTTATATTATTAATTTCTTGATTTCTGACAAAGATGCACTGGCTCCGGCAGACAGGTTTTATAACCCACCCAGAAGGACAGTGTCCAATGCAAGCAGCTCCACTATCTTTAGATAATCACCAAGTGATATGGAGAGACCCAGAAAGTGGTTAATGGAAGGGACCAGATAGGTGAACTGCTTGGGAGAGAGGGTTTGCTTGTATCTCCACAGGTGGAAAAGGAATCAGATGGATGCCATCGAGTCATATTCGCCTTGTCCATCGCAGACAGACAGAGTGGACTCCTGAAATGAAGGAGAAGACCCAAGAAACATTGGGTGGTTCCATTGCTGACTGTGCCTGCCACTGAATGAACATGGCAGTTATGGTGTCTGACTCATGGACATCAAAAATTGTTGGACTTCAAAACCCTCAGGAATCATTGGATTCTCTGAAACATGATAAGATTTGCTAACACATGAAAAGATTGTTGAGGGCTTCAAAAGCTTCTGGGGATCATTGGATTCCCTGACACGTGAAGCAATGGAAAATAGATTGGTTTTGGACTATCTCTTGGCTGCTGAAGAAGGCGTATGTGTGACTGTTGTTTATATACCCTCCTTCTAGGACTTCTGGAAATCTCTTATACATATTGATTTATATTGTTTGTTATATCACTACTTGCATGTACAATTCATGTCTGCTGTACCACATTGAGCCTGTGCTGACTGTGGTGAGAGTCATCACTAATAGCCTGTGTGTTATTGCTATGTGCTCGTGTAATACCTCCCATGCTGATGGGTGTTGGAATCTTTACAAATTGTTAAGTCATTAGAGTTGATAGAGACAATAATTATCTAATTTAGCATGGTTCAGTATGATTGATTTCATCCTACAAGGAGATGTTATGGGCCAGAAGAAACAAGGTACTAAGTGGAACTGAGAAACAATGCTTGTGTTCACATCTTTACTCATTGGAGTTCACAAGTATGGGGGATTCACAAAGTTAACTTTGTGAATTCACACTTCCCTTAATCCCTTCCTCCATAAGGGGGAGTCAACTTTTGGGAGATCATATATATAGAAGCTCTTAGAGCTTCAGGTTAGTTACTTTGGAATATTGCCAGGGGTCAGAGAGGAGCACTCTGGGAGGAAGCCCACAAGCCCACTCTTGGAGGTGGAGAGAGATTCATTCCATCTTCCACTTCTGTGCTTCTCACATTTGAGAGCCCAATGTAGATATAGAGATAGAGTGAGAGAACAGGGTGAGAGAATAAAACCTAAAACCCCATGTCCAAAATGCAACTGAGGCTTTCACTGGGTCTCTGAATGTAGATTGACCCAGAGAAATGAGAGGCAGGGCCCCGTTCCAAGGTATCAATCAAAAGACAGATGAGGCAAGATAGCAGTTAAGGTTACACCCAGAAGAGTCTTTAGAAATTCAGGACTCTGATGTTATCAACCAACAGAAAAGCAATCGGGATTACAGTTGGAGAGAATACAGGTCTTTTAACCCAACAGGGCAGTGTCCAGTGCAAACAGCTCAAATGTAATTACCAGATGATGAGGAGAAATCCCAAAAGTGGTAAATAGAAGGGAATTAGATAGGTTAACTGCTTGGGGAAGAGGGTTTGCTTGTATCTCTACAGGAGGAGAAGAAATCAGATGGGTGCCAATGAGCTGTATTGGCCTTGTCCATCAGAGAGAAACAGAAAAAGAGAAAAACCTCAAAACAAAGGAGAAGATTTAAGAAATATGTGACACTGAAAGAGCATGGCTGACATTGAGACTGTTAAAAGAACTTTAAAATCTTCAGGAATCACTGGATTCCTTGAGATAAAAAAATCATTGATGAGACTATCGCAATACTTCAGAGCTTGCAGGGATTATTGGATTCCTGGCACATGAACTAATGGACGATGGATTCCTTTGGGACTATTACTAGGACTTATGGGCATGTATAAATTCTCATGTTGATTCATGTTATTTGTTACATTATTACTAGCCTGTGTTATATTGCTTTGTGCTTATGTATTTCATGCAATTATATGTAATGCCTCCCATACTGATGGGTTTATGTACACCTTGTTTCATACCTGTTTCAAGTGAGCCCCTTTAGGAACCCACTAATCTGATTTGATTTTCTATTTTCTTTGGTATTTTCATCTCCTTTCCTGAGATATCAGGGAGGGCATGACCCCCTTCTTTTTATGGTGTTTTCACTTCTTTTTTGAGCAGTCAGGGAAAGTGTGATCACCTTCTTTTGGGGGTTCTCACATCCTTGAGAAGTCAGGGAGGTTATGACCACCTATGTTCTAAATCGAAAGAAAAGGGGAGATATTGGAATCCTTATTTTTTTTTTTTTTTTTTTTTTTTTTATTTTTTTTTATTTTTTATTTAATAGCCTTTAATTTACAGGATATATATACATGGGTAACTTTACAGCATCAACAACTGCCAAACCTCTTGTTCCAACCCTTCACCTCCTACCCCACCCCCCCCACCCCCTCCCCCAAATGGCAGGATGACCAGTAGATGTTAAATATATTAAAATATAACTTAGATACACAACAAGTATACATGACCACAACACCACTTTGCTGTACAAAAAGAATCAGACTCCGAATCACTGTACAATTAGCTTGTGAAGGAAATCAAAGATGCAGGTGCGCACAAACACAGGGACTGGGAATTCAATGCAGTGGCCTCTAGTCATCTCCCAGAGTTCCCTTTCTGGGTATAGCTAGTTCAGTTCATCACTGCTCCATTAGAAATGATCTGGTTGATCTCGTTGCTGAGGATGGCCTGATCCATCAGGACTGGTCATCATCCAGCATTGTTGTTGAAGTATACAATGATCTCCTGGTCCTGCTCACCTCACCCAGCATCAGTTCGTGTAAGTCTCTCCAGGCCTTTCTGAAATCATCCCGTTGGTCACTTCCTACAGAACAGTAATACTCCATAATTTCCATATACCACAATTCATTCAGCCATTCTCCAACCGATGGACATCCACTCAGTCCCCAGCTTCCAGCCACCACAAAAAGGGCTGCCACAAACATTCGTGCACATACAGGTCCCCTTCCCTTCTTTATAATCTCTTTGGGATATAATCCCAGTAGTAACACTGCTGGATCAAAGGGTATGCACAGTTTGATAACTTTTTGAGCATAGTTCCAAACTACTCTCCAAAATGGTTGGATTCGTTCACAACTCCACCAACAATGAATCAATGTCCCAGTTTTCCCACATCCCCTCCAACAATCATCATTATTTTTTCCTGTCATCTTAGCCAATCTGACAGGTGTGTAGTGGTATCTTAGAGTTGTCTTAATTTGCATTTCTCTGATTAATAATGACTTGGAGCATCTTTTCATATGACTAGAAATATTTTCAATTTCTTCATCTGAGAATTGTCTGTTCATATCCTTTGACCATTTTTACCTCTCAGACCTGTGGAAGGGGAAGGTTTTTATGACCAAAGCAGAACTAGAGATCATTACTGATCACAAAATAGAAAATTTCGATTATACCAAACTGAAAAGTTTTTGTACAAACAAAACTAATGCAGACAAGATTAGAAGGGAAGCAATAAACTGGGAAAATATTTTTACAGTCAAAGGTTCTGATAAAGGCCTCATTTCCAAAATATATAGAGAATTAACTCTAATTTATTGGAATCCTTATAAAGTGTTAAATCATTAGAATTCATAGAGACAATAATTATCTAATTTAGCATGGTTCAGTATGATTGATCTGATCTTACATGGAGATGTTATGGGCCAGAAGAAACAAGGTACTAAATAGAACTGATAGACAATAATGTTTGTATTCACACCTTTAGAGAGCTCATATAAGCAAGAAGTATTTAAGTACTCATTGGAGTTCACAAGTATGGGAGATTCACAAAGGTAACTTTGTGAATTCATACCTCCCTTGAAGCTCTTAGGGCCAGAGAGCACTCTGGGAGGATAATCCCACTCTCATATCCCACAATCCCACTCTTGGAGAAGGAGCACAAATAGAGCTTCAGGGAGCCAGTCAACTTAGTTTACTTTGGAACATTGCCAAGAGTCGGAGAGGAGCATTCTGGGAGATTGAGAGCCAGAAGTCCTCTCTCGGATGCAAGAAAGATTCATTCCAACTTTCACCTTGGTGCTGGCTGGAAGCTGAAGAAAGCAGAGGCAAAGGACAATTGCAAGAGCTCTTGGAACCAAGTAGAAAGATAGGCCTCTAAGAAAACTAACCGGGCTATTTTGGAAGGAGAAATAAATGTTTGAACTTTTATCACCTGGCTGCGTTTGGGTGATTATTACTTTTAACTGAAACTAAGGCTGTCTCCAGAAAACCTCCCCAAGAAACCTGCTCCTAAAGAGAACCATTATATTTTAAAGAAGAAAAACACCACAGATGGGTTTGTGCATACCTGTTTCTAAGATATGCCCAGAAACCCGCTAACAATCCCCACTTCCCTTTGGTGGTTTTCATCTCCCTTCCTGAGATGTTGGGGAAGGCGTAATCATCTTTTTAGTGCTTCCACTTCCCTTCCTGAGAAGAAGGGGGGGGGGGCGATTATCACCTGCTTTTCGGTGTTTTCACATCCTTTCCTGAGAAATCAAGGAGGGTGTGATCACCATCTTTTGGGGGCTCTTACCATCCTGAGAAGTCAGGGATGGCATGTCCACCTGTGTCCTAAAACAAAAGAAAGTTGGAGATGTAGAGGGCTGAAACTATTGGGTTAATGCACCGAGGTCAGGACTGCTGAGGGCTTGAGGCTAACTTCTGATTGGACAATACTCTATGGGTATATGCTTGGAAAATGATCCTTTCCACTATTAGTGGATTGGTGTATAGAGGATTTTAGGAGGGGCTAGGGGGTAGAATAAAGCTAGCCAGAGACATACTGTCGGTGGTAGACGTAGAGAGAAGGCAGCCACAGAGATTCTGCTTCCATCCTGTTAAATCCTCCATCTGGGGACCAAGAATAAAGATTGAGGACTTTTGCTTATCCTGACTCTGGCTGATTCTGGGGTGTCCTGGATGCTAGCGCAGTCATTACACTGGATGAAAAGGTCCAAGCAGAACATTTTTTTCCAAAATTTCAAATAAAAGACTCAAGAGAGGCATGAAAAAGTAAAGAGGAAAGAAAAAGAAATAGGAAGTTTGTAAAACCTCCGCTGCCCTAAAAGTAGACCTTAACATTTAAAAAAAAATGAGTAAAAAAACAAAGAGGACTCTGAACATAGTTATTATGGACAAAAAGAACACATTTCAAACTCTGAGGAGACAAAAAGCAGATAACCTTCAGATGAAGCCCCAAAGGCTGACGTTACCTGGTCCCCATCAAACAAGGCTCTCCTAGAAGAAATGTAAAAGCATCTTAAAAGAGAGCTAGAAGAAAAATGGGGAAAGGAAATGAAAATGTTGCAAGATGGTTTGGAAAAGGCATATAACTCACTAAAAGATAGATTTGAGAAAATGGAAAAAGAAAAAAAGCAGTTCCTTAAAAATAATAGAATTTGTGAAACGGGAAAAAAAAAATTCCATAGAAGAAAACAACTTATTTAACAATTCAACTGGACAAATACAAAAAGAAGTTAAAAAAAAGGTAAATGAAGAAAATCATTCACTAAAATTCAAAATTGAATGAATAGAAATGCATGTCTCAATGAGACGAGAAGAAATTGGTAAAGCAAAACCAAAAAAAAAAAATTAAAACATAGAAAAAAGTGTAAAACACCTAATTGGGAAAACAACTGACTTGGAACTATCCTCTTCTGTACTTACTGCATTTACAGATGGCTTTATTTCAGGGCAATCAGGATACTATTTAAATAAGAAATGTAATGTCATGCAAACTGACTACACCATCACAGAAGGCTAAAATCTTAGGAATAATCCTCCCAACTAACCATGTTGCTCAACCCCTCAATATTCTTTGAGGAGTAAGTACACAGTGCAGGTGTGTTCTCATTGTTGTTTTTTGGTTTTCTGCAGAGGGAATTTTAGTTAAGTGT